>NC_053389.1:27714568-27764946 GCF_905171765.1 Bufo bufo | reverse complement strand
AGTAATCCTCAACCAGCTGATCACCCTGGACTAGGGACTTAAGCTGGGACTCAGCTACGGATGCTCTGGTAGGTACATCATAAAGGACCCCTAGGGCCTGAAAAAATGCATCAACCGACCTAAGACACTGAGAGTCGAAAGGCAAAGAAAACGCCCACTCTTGAGGGTCCCTTGTAAGAGGGAAATAACAATTCCCACCCTTTGCGGCTCGGACCCAGACGAAATGGGCCGCAGGCGGAAGTATAATTTACAACCCTCCTTGAAGTTCAAAAAACACTTGCGGTCCCCAGAAAATCCATCAGGCAGTTGACATGGGGTCCTGCCTGAAGTACAGGTAGATCAGAAGTAGGGAGAGATTTAGCGGATTCTTGGAGTTGTAACCTCTCCCTCAAATCTGCACAATCTGGGCCAGTTTCTGGACATGGTCAGTAAGGCTCTGCAGGGGGTCCATAGGGAGATAAGGCCTGCGATTCTTTCATGCACTAGGGAGTGGGGAAGAGGAAGTGCACCCACTAGCTTCCACCCACGCCTCTGTCCCTGCCTACTTACACTACCCCGTCCTAGGCGACGGGGCGTAACTGGGTGACGGTCCCTAACCTCTATAAAGTGCAGAGAGGCAGAGCGGACAGAGACAGAATACTAGCCAGGGCTGAGGCGAGTAGGAGGGAACCCTGCAGATTGATCCGAAGTCACGTAAAGTGTCAGGAGCAATACTTGAAAATGCCAGAGATCAACACTAACATAGGCGGAGCAGGGGGTAACAAGACGTAACAAACACGCCTAGGGTCAAACCAGGAGGGTAACGTCAGTACACAAGGAATAGCAAGGACCGGTCAGAGTACAAGCCGAGGGTCAAACCTGGAGGTCACGTCAGTACACAAGGGTAGGCGAGGTCGGGTCAGGAACAAAAGCTAAGGGTCAAAATCCAGAGTAGCAGAAGCACAGAGTAATAGCAGTTAGGCACAGGACCAAAATCGCAGGCAACCTGTGGCCCGCAGGCTGCCTGTATAAATAGTGAAAGGCTAAGGTCATGTGACGTGGCCAACGTCACATGACCCGCTCAGACACAGAAGCCGAGCACCGAGTGGCCAGCTCGGTGCTCAGCCTGATACTGTTGCCAGGGGAACGGAGGACGCCGACCGCACAGACAGCAGGAGTGCAGTCGGGTCCGCTCCGCCCCCTGTTACCTAGGAGACGGGGACGCAGCATGCGTCGCTGCTCAGGGAGAGAGGCAGGACGCCGGCGGCGAAGCGCAGGAAGATTGCGTCGCCGGCGCCCTGTGACAGATACAGTGACCATGCAGTTACATTTATGTTGGTGAGACGACGACAATGGAATTAAGAGAGCGGATCAACAAACATAAGAGTGCAATAAGGAAAGGCTTGATTGATAAACCTGTTGCAAAGCACTTTATTGAGTATGGACACTCTATAAATCAATGACGTTTTCGTGCAATAGATAGTGTAGGATATTTAACAAGGGGGGGGGACAAAAATAAGATTCTGAGGAGAAAAGAACTCAAGTGGATACATAACTTTGTAGTCACTTCAGCCTATGGATTAAACGTTGAGTTCAATGTCTCCACCATTGATTGAAATGTTGTTGTGCAATGTCTTTGTGGGGTGTAGAATTTTGTATATTGTTTTTACATACAGTGTTTTTTTTCCCCATCCATGATTGTCTGGAGGGGGGGTTGTATGGCAATTCTGTCTTGCTGGGACGGCGGTGCAGATGATTATGCTCACAGGTTTGTTGGCGGAACAGAATTATTGCATATGTTAGGTTATACACAAATGAATATATATAGTGCCTCCCGATTGGGGATATTGGGACATATATATAGCGTGACCTGATCGCACTTATGGGTCTGACATTGCTGAATTATACGGAATAATTATTTGGGTAGTTTGGCATCTATGTCCCCAGTGTGGATCGCTACAACATTGGGGTATATATATATATACAGGTGGCTGATTGGAGTTTATGTTATAGGGCATCTTTGGATACCTGGATGCCTCTGATGGAGTTGTGGGTTGCCATGGTAACCTCGGGCCGCCCTCTGTGAGGTCAGATGGTTGCGTGTCGGCGTTGTGATGATGCAACCGGGTGCGCCTGTCGCGGCCCGATGACGTCGACGGTAGCAGAGGACGGAGCGAGATGATTCTGAGAGGCGGACCCACGGGCGCATCAGAGGTAACATAGACCATGACGTAGGTGATTGGATAGCTGTGCGCACACAGTAGTGAGGAACGCCGAACGGTCTAATTGATGCTATGATCTACACAATTGAATACATACAATACATGCATATATTATTCGGCAATGTCGGACGTCATGTGACGATTGGTTGGGCTTATGCAATGATCAGGACACTGGGTCATTGGGGCTGCTATGCAGTGGGTCAGATTTAGGTGTAACTAAGTTTGTGACGCCAGTTGCAGCTTGCGCAGGTACTGTAAAAGGGCCCTTTAAGGTGGTATAGCTCATGTACTAGGTTAGGAATGCCAGAGGGGGATATTGTCTCTGTATTGTGTCAACGGTGTCTCCTACCTTAGTACGGCCGGACTCCTGTATCCTGGCTCACATGCAAAAAATTGAGTGTTGTAAATAGGAGTAATGAAGGAATGATGGAATTCCACACAGAGAATAGGGTCCACCTTGTCTTTACTTGAGGTTATCTTATGCAGCCATAGATCCATACAATGTTACAGCACTAGTCTAGGGTCCCAGCAGGTATTGGCAATATGTGGCAGGAATTATATATATCTTCTGCATCTAGTACATACACCTTTAAGAATCTGTCAGGTATCTGTCTTCTGCTCTGTCTTGGGTTCTGCTTTGTTTGGGCCTGACTAGCTATGGAGGTACTTATCTTCTCCTTGTATTTGGAATCTGTACTTACAGGACTGCTCGCAGGGAATGGTGGTTTCTTCCTGGATATCTAGTAGTTCTGAAGTTGCTGCGTTCTTTGTCATCCAGCTGAGGTAAGGAACTCAAGCTGGGAAGGTTGCTTTGGGCCTCAGAAAAGGCCTGAATCCTTGGTTGGGATCCCTGTTTCTGGGAGCTCCTATTCACACAGCCTACCCCAACAGGGGGTGGCTGGTACACTGCCTAGAACTTTCTGTCCTCCCTCTGAAGTAGGATGTGGGAACATTCCACTCCTCCTCAGATAGGGGGAAGTTAGCCTGGAATGGTCTATTCCAGTCTAGGTATACTAACTTGCCTTATTCTGTCTACATATTGCTGCCACCTGCTGGTGTACATTTGGAATTACAGCAAATACATTCAATACAGACATAGAAATGGCATACAATATAAATGCAATGTCAGGTTACACAGGGTGACAACACATCTACACTTTAACATCATGAAGCTGGGTGACAGAGTTTTAGTGACATACTCTCGGATGTTACACTTGCAGTGTGATTAGATGACATTCAGGTGAGACACAAATGCATATTAGGCTAAAGAGGGTTTTGTAGAAGGTGTATATTCATTGGTCGGATCGTAGCAGGACCTTGTAATTGGATAATCTGGATGGGGTGGCACACTGGTTTTAACATAAATATGTGGATGTAATACAATGTGAACAGGCTTGACAAAGGCTGTTTATCAGCCGAGACGTTGCTGCTATGTGTATCATTGCTTTGAAGTCTCAATAAAGTCGATGATGTGAGATGCTGCTGATACCGCTTGTATTCATCTATATGTTCCCGCCGTTGGATCCAGGGCCATTGGTGAGGCTGTTGCATCTATAAGAATACATCAGAAAGGACCGTGTGGTGCTGCTTCTACATTTGTTTATCACCTCCACACTTTGTCATTGTGCCGCTCTGTGGCCTCCTCCTGATGCTGCCGGCCACCTCCACACTCTGTCATTGTGCCGCTCTGCGGTCTTCTCCTGATGCTGCCGCCACCTCCACACTTTGTCATTGTGCCGCTCTGCGGTCTTCTCCTGATGCTGTCGCCACCTCCACACTCTGTTATTGTGCCGCTCTGCGGTCTTCTCATGCTGCCGCCACCTAACACTCTGTCATACGGACACTTTTTAGACTTCTCATGTTGTTCCCACCCTCCCCACTTCATTACTGGGCCACTAGTTTGCCTTTCGGTCATTTATTTGACCTTTTTTCTGAGCTGTCAGAAGGAAGGAAAAATAAGACGCACAACGGATCCTGTCTGTGTAGCAGCTGTAAGGCCTGTACGGTCCCATCAGAATTGGCTTGTGATTTGGTAGCCAAAGCAGGAGTGTGTACAAAACACAGAAGACATGCAAATATTCCATTCATGTGTCATCTCTGTTTTTTTTGGCATTAGCAATACTGATGGATTACTGACCAAATGCTGACCGAGTGAAGGCGGATGCTCCACAGACAGGATCCGTTTTTTGTGGGTTATTGTTCTGACGGATCAGAGGAAGGGCAAAATAATCAGTGACATCAACACAAACTGCTGACACCCTCTCCACTCTGTTGGGGGCTCTACTTGTATAAGCGTTTAATAGAACAGGTTCTGTAGACATCTATGTGGAATCAGATGACGACGGTGTAAAAGGAGTGCACTTCTTCATGACACTAACATCGAACTATAAGGCTGAGTTCACACTTGAGTTATTTGGTCAGTTTTGGCCCCGTGACTGCCCAAATAAGTGAAGTGTGCAGTGATTCTAAGAGCGACCCCTGTCATCTGCATGTCATACAGACTTACAGTATTATTTCACTACCACAGCAGACTCCCTATGGATGTTACTGCAAGGCACAGTGCTCTACACCACTACAAATGCGCTCTGCAGCCATTAAATAGCCGTTTTATTTTAATCAATTCGCAGCAAATAAATTAGGATCGAACCAAATTTTTTCAAAAAAACTCACCGAACCGGCCGAATCAAATTTTTGAGAAATTCGCTCATCTCTAGTTGCTATGTTTATTCAGCCACTAACTCCTTCTTACTGCTTGCATACGTACTGACAGGCGTATCATTCACATGAAGCAGTCTGATTATTACCGGAGAGCCTTGATTTTAGACCCTTGCTATCAAAGCAAAATGGCGGGATGTTGTCCTCCCTCTGAAAAGGCCAAATGTATTACCAGGAAACACTGTGTCTGCAGCATGCTACAGTTTTTGGCAAGCAGAAGCCTGCCTCCACCATGTCTGAAAGGGAGGCCCCTCCGCCCCATGTATAGTCACCCACCTCCCACCTTCTCCACTGCTACAAGCAGTAGAAGCCGCAGCAGCAGACAGTTCATTCTCTTCAACATGATTCTCAAGGCTTTACTTGAGGGCAATTGAAGTGTTTCTCTCTGGAGAATTTTGTAACAGGAGCACAGCAGTCTGCTTCCTCTCCCTTTCCTGTGTTACCAGGAGCGCCCCATCTTGGCAGGAAGGAGGACTAGCCCACTGTAACCAAGTGGGTCTAACAGGGTGGTTAACTCTGTTCCTGCCAACCTTTGCCATCCTTTCCTTGCTGGAAACAACTATTACAAGCAAACAATAAAATACTTTACATAACAATATACAATTTCAGAGTCCTTGGAACCCACCGAGGGGTAAAATACTTGGGTCTGAGTCCCAGAAACACCGATCCCAAACACACCTCTTAGTCAGGTGCATTTGAGTCCTGAATGGGGGTGAGGTCCTCAAAACATTGTAGGAAACAGAATCCCTCACATCTGGCTCTTTAGCAAAGAGTCCTGGAAGCACAGGTGAGGGGCACAAGGAGCTCAGGTACACGTGAGGCTCTTCCTAAGGCAAAATCCCATTGTGGAACATTTCAAACCTTCCTCTTGGCAAAATGGATTCAAAAACATCCTAGAAAGGAAGGGGAAAGGGCATAAAAAGTGCAACTTGGATGAAGAGAAGTCTCATATGGTCTAGAACACAGGAGGGGGGCAAAAATATAGGACCCAAAAACAGAGGTCGGTTCCATGTATCTTACCCTCCTGAAGCTTGGCAGGGAACCTCAGATCCTTCTCTTCTCCTGAGTCCGTGAAAAGAACCTGAAACGAACCCAATCTCAAGAGTTTCGCTAATCTCTAATGAGGGGCCTTCCAAGAAAAAGGGATTGTCCAAAGATAACGAGCTTCTAGCTGCTCTGACTTTACTACATATCACTGAATTCCCGGCCCGTCCTCTCCCCTCCCAGCCTCGCTGCTCTCACATTCCCAGGCTGTTTCTGAGGATTCACTCTCTGGATTGTTGTCAGTGTGGATTCTCAGGATGGGGACGGGACGTCTCCCCGGAATAATATGGGTTCTCTCTGTCCTAGTGACTCCCGGTAAGTCTTCTTCACATCCACATGACCTCCAAATCTGTATATAATGTGCTGTATACCCTGTCAGCAGCTCTATTGTAGGTGTACTGTTCCTTTAAGACAATCTGTAGTGTCTTGTGTATAGGATTACTGTCATGTACCCTACTGCCCCGTAGGACACCGCCGGACAACCGCATCCACTGTGTAAGGGTCATGCAGCTTCTTAGATACTGTATGTGACCCTTTAAGGGAGAACTCCTACAAGTGGGGCCCCTTTAAAGAGACACCTTTCTGCGCAGCGCGTTCTCCTGTGGAGGACACAACCCAGCGATGGCCGGACTTGTGGTGGCAGTGACTACGTGGACATTGATGTGGGTGGTTGGGTGTCCCATGACAGTTCTGGACCACCAAGACAGGAAGTTTTCTATAGGGACACCAGAGGTGATGGGGGAGCAGGTTTCTGTCCTATGACACAAAGCAGATATTTTTGAAATGTAGCAGAGGTGACTTTGTACAATCTGGTAACGTATAAATTACCTGCAGTCCTATGCAAAACCATTGTAATACCATCAGCTGTGCCTAATGACAAACTCTGCACTACTGCATCTTGTGAAGAAATCTTACATGTTTACAAGCAGATGTAGCAGAGCTGAACTGCTTCCCCCCCCCCCCCCCCATCCCGTTCATTGTAATTACTTATAAAGACAATCTATGGTAGTTACTGGCAGTCCTATGTAAAACAAGTGACAAATGTTATGTGATTCATGCCGAATAACAAACTCAGCTCTTCTTCTTTAAAACGAAAAGTATTTTATATGCAGATGTAGCAGTGTTCATTGGGCTGGCTCTCGTGCACCGGACATGTAGTGTGCGTACCTGCAGTCCTATGGAAAACCACCCCCATGATGATGTGATGGCAAAGTCATCTCTGCTACATTGTTAATAAAAGACGTCACATTTCGAGCTTCTGATGTAGCAGAACCGATGTCGTGCTTTCCTTTCACACCTGATGAGTGCAGTCCCATGTAATGCACACTGGACCAGTGCCAGCTCTGCTACATCTGTGCACCATAGGGGCTCCCCTTCCCTTACTGCCAGAGTTCCTCTTTAATGGAAATATACATTAAAACAAGGTATTCGAATCGACAAATCATGTCAAAATCCACGGTAACATGACGGGTGAGGTAGTACGGCAATCTACGAAGATTACAATGCTGGGGGTAATAGTCCCGCTGGGATAGAACATTCCTCATGACCTCGCCCGCGGAGGACCCTCCCGCCCCCAGTGTCCTGGAGACCAAAACAAGTCCAATGAGGAGAGATGTTTGTAACAGATGTTTCCATGTGACGCGGTGGGGCTGGAGGCAGCAGCGCACATGACATACACAGTGCTGTACACTCCCAGGGATCTGTCATTCTGCCATAGCCTCCCTGTATGATAAGGGGACACGTGACCTGAGGAGGAGGAAGGCTTGGAACATTGCAACTTCAGGGACTGACCGCCACCTGCTGGCAGAACCCTGTACTGCATGCTACAAGGCATCAGACATCCAGGTGCTGACTATTCCGCAGGGATTTCTATTTCCTCTTTACGGTTTTCATCCATCATCCAAGGTTTGCACCCTGCGATTTTGGTGAAATTGTTGAGTTTATTTTTTTTTTCCTTTTTACATTTTTTTTTTTTTTTTTACAATTAGTGTTCTTAAGGGCTCATAAACACAAGCGAATTTTTTTTTTCCGTGTCTTTACATGTCCATATGCGGAACCATTCATTTTAATGGGTCTGCAAAAAATGGGTCTGCATTCCGTATGTCCGCATGTCCGTTAGGCAAAAAAATAGGACGTGTCCTGTTCTGGTCTGTTTTGCGGACAAGGACAGGCATTATTACAATGGATCCGCAAAAAAAAAAATTATCCAACATGGATGTCACACAGATGTCGTCTGTTTTTTTTTTTTTCCGGATCCGTGTTTTGCAGACCGTATAATACATACAGTCGTGTGCAAGAGCCATTACATTCACATTGCAATTACAGCGATCTTCCAGAGCGTTAACTTGGGAATGAGCAGAACACTCACCCAGTCGCGCACCTTTTCATCTGTTCAGCCGCTTCCTATCAATACCTTGTGCATATGCAAGCAATATACATGTAAGGGCTCATTCACACAAACGTCTTTTTTTTTCTTTTTTTTTTGCAGCCCATATGCGGAACACTTTACTTCAATGAGGCCGCAAAAAAAAACCTGAAATTACATTCTGTGTCTGTATGTCCGTTCCGCAAAATGATAGAACATGTCCTATTATTGTCTTCATCACGGGCACGGATAGGACTGTTCTATTAGGGGCACATGGCCGCTATCTGTGTTATGCGGATCTGCAATTTGTGGACCTCAAAGCAGCTGACCGTCGTGTACATGAGCCCTTAGGCTGGGTTCACATCACCGTTTCATTTTCTGTTCTTCTAAGCCATCAGAAGAACAGAAAGAAAAGGATTCTGTAAAAAAAACGGACCCTGTGGCATCAGTTATGCACATTTAGCATCCGTTTGAGCCATTTCCGCCTGAGATACTGATTTGTTTTGTTTTTAGACGGAAAAAAAAAGTCCTGCGTGTAGTTCTGATCTCTGACGGAAGTGACACAAACTGACAGGGGTGGATTGGGAGCTTAAAGTGGCCCTGGGAAAAAACCTAAAAGTGGCCCCATGTTGTAGGTGGGTTCAAACTGACAGAAGACATGCCAAAACAGGTAGGTGGGAACAACCGAAGTAATGCCATAGTGCAGCGCAGAATACCGCCCCAGCAAAACCAAATATCACAGGACATCACAAAATACTGCCACCCTCATCACAGTATTCAACTGTATCAGCATCATGAGGACAAAAATACAGTTGAGTTCAGGAGGACACCTGCGGATGCATCAGATCATTATGTACCTGGCGGCCTGCAGGAGGGCTTCTGCTGTGTGTGTTGTCTGCACTCTTTATGCTGCTTGTGTTGTTTGTGCTGTTTGTGCTTCCTTTGCTGATTATGCTGTTTGTGTTGCTTGTGCTGTGTGTATGTTACCTTTGTTGCCTGTGTTGTTTGTGCTTCCTTTGCCGCCTATGCTGTTTGTGTTGTCTGTGCTGTTTGTGCTTCCTTTGCTGTTTGTGTTGCTTGTGTTGTCTGTGCTGTTTTTGCTTTCTTTGCTGCTTTTGTACATTTAGTAACCACAAAAAAATATATAGTGCAGACAAAGCAACTTTTTTGAGAAATGTTTTTTACACCCATTAACCCCTTTAAAGGGATTGTCTAAGATTTCAATATTGATGACCTTTATTCTGGACAAGCCGTCTATATCTGATCAATGGAGGTCTGACAACCCAAACACCTGACAATCATCTGTTCTGCAGGGAATGGAGCTGGTAACTGCAGTGATTCTCCCACTGAGGCAAATGGCGCAGTTACCAACTCTGTCCACTACAGAATCAGAGGCGCTGTGGAGTTCTGTATGGTAAGGTTAGTCGGCGGGTGCTCGGTCTTGCGGATGTAATCCCGAAGTCTGCACAACGAAGAAAAACCGGCACTCACAGAAAGTGAGCAGCAGTATATGTGAAAGCACAAACAAACAACGCTCACTTTCTGTTTGAAAAAGACACCTGTGAGTGTCGAAACGCGCGTCACATGGGTGACCAATAAATCCTTTTGAGCAAAGAAAATTGGAGTGCCGGTTTTTCTTCGTTGCGCTATGGAGTTCTGTCCCGACTTCCAGCACTGATTCTACTGCAGAAGAGTTGATTGCTGGATGCTGGATGTCGGACTTCTGCAGATCAGACAGTAAAATCCTGGGCAACCCCTTTGAGGCCATATATATATATTTTTTTTTATTATAGCTGTAAGAGGTCATTTTTTCCAAGACGAGCTGTAGCACCATTTTGGGATACATCTAATGTATTGTATAACATGGATTATTTTTGTGGGTGAACGGGGTGGAAAAAGTGCTCGGCTTTTACAGCATTCACCACGCGGTATAAGTGACACATTAACCTTAGGCCTCATGCACATGACCGTTGTGTGCATCCGTGGCCGGTTTTTTTCGCGGACCCATTGACTTTCAATGGGTCAGTGGAAAAATCGGAAAATGCACCGTTTTGCAGCCGCATCCGTGATCCGTGTTTCCTGTCTGTCAAAAGAATATGACCTGTCCTATTTTTTTGACGGACAACGGTTCACGGACCCATTCAAGTCAATGGGTCCGTGAAAGAACACGGATGCACACAAGATAGGCATCCATGGCCATAGGTTACTTTCATACAGACGGATCCGAAGATCCGTCTGCATAAAAGCTTTTTCAGAGCTGAGTTTTCACTTCGTGAAAACTCATATTCGACAGTATATTCTAACACAGAGGCGTTCCCATAGTGATGGGGATGCTTCTAGTTAGAATATACTACGAACTGTGTACATGACTGCCCCCTGCTGCCTGGCAGCATCTCTTACAGGGGGCTGTGGTCCACACAATTAACCCCTCAGGTGCTGCCAGGCAGCAGGGGGCAGACCCCCCTCCCTCCCCAGTTTTAATTTCATTGGTGGCCAGTGCGGCCCCCCCGCCCCCCCCCCTCTATTGTATTATTTTCATTGGTGGCACAGTGTGTGGCCCCCCCGCCCCTCCCCCCTCTATTGTATTATTTTCATTGGTGGCACAGTGTGCGGACCCCCCGCCCCCCCTCCCTCTATTGTATCATTTTCATTGGTGGCACAGTGTGCGGACCCCCCGCCCCCCCTCCCTCTATTGTATTATTTTCATTGGTGGCACAGTGTGCGGACCCCCCGCCCCCCCTCCCTCTATTGTATTATTTTTATTGGTGGCACAGTGTGCGCCCCCCCCCCCTCTATTGTATTAATATCATTGGTGGCCAGTGTGCGGCCTCCCCTCTCCCCCGCCCCCCCCCCCCCCTGATCATTGGTGGCAGTGGAGAGTTAGAAGCATCATACTTACCTGCTGCGCTGTCTGTGACCGGCCGGGAGCTCCTCCTACTGGTAAGTGACAGATCATTAAGCAATGCACCGCACAGACCTGTCATTTACTAGTAGGAAGAGCTCCCGGCCGGACACAGACATCGCAGCTCACAGGTAAGTATGATGCTTCTAACTCTCCGCTGCCACCAATGATCGGGGGGGTGGGGGCGGGGGAGAGGGGAGGCCGCACACTGGCCACCAATGATATTAATACAATAGAGGGAGGGGGGGCGTCCGCACTGGCCACCAATGAAATTAAAACTGGGGAGGGAGGGGGGTCTGCCCCCTGCTGCCTGGCAGCCCCTGATCTCTTATAGGGGGGCTATGATATGCACAATTAACCCCTTCAGGTGCAGCACCTGAGGGGTTAATTGTGCTGATCACAGCCCCCTGTAAGAGATCGGGTGCTGCCAGGCAGCAGGGGGCAGTCATGTACACACTTCTCAGTATATTCTAACTTGAAGCGTCCCCATCACCATGGGAACGCCTCTGTGTTAGAATATACTGTCGGATCTGTTTTTCACAATCTAACTCAAATCCGATGGTATATTCTAACATAGAGGCGTTCCCATGGTGATGGGGACGCTTCAAGTTAAAATATACCATCGGATTGGAGAAAACTCCGATCCTATGGTATATTAACTCCTGACTTCACATTGAAAGTCAATGGGGGACGGATCCGTTTGCAATTGCACCATATTGTGTCAACGTCAAACGGATCCGTCCCTATTGACTTGCATTGTAATTCAGGACGGATCCGTTTGGCTCCGCACGGCCAGGCGGACACCAAAACGACTTTTTTTTTCATGTCCGTGGATCCTCCAAAAATCACGGAAGACCCACGGACGAAAAAACGGTCACGCATCACGGAAAGACGGAACCCCGTTTTGCGGACCGTGAAAAAATACTGTCGTGTGCATGAGGCCTTACTCTGCATTCTGTTCCGATTATAACAGGAACGGCCTTGTATAGTCTCTTAATATGTTTCTATTTTTGCACTTTTTTTTTTTTCTTTTTTGATTCTTTTTCAGTGTCCATCACATTCAAGTTGCTGTACGATTTTTACGTTTCTTACGTTTTTTGTGCAAAATGAGTTGTGGTTCCCATTGCTGCCATTGTGCTGTACAGGGGCTCAATATGGGGGGGGGGGGGGACAGATCAGTTTGGTCCTAATTAGGGTTGAGCGAACCCGAACTGTAAAGTTCAGGTTCGTACCGAACTTTAGGATTTTTGGAACCCGGGCCCGAGCCAGAACATTTTCGTAAAAGTTTGGGTTCGGGTTCGGTGTTCGGCGCTTTCTTATCGCTTTTTGAAAGGCTGCACAGCGTCATACTACTTGCCCCAAGAGGCCATCACAGCCTTGCCTACTAATGGCATGGCTGTGATTGGCCAGAGCAGCATGTGACCCAGGCTCTACATAAGCTTGAGTCACATAGCGCTGCACGTCACTCTGCTGTTACAAGTGTAGGGAGAGGATGCTGCTGGACTTGTGATTTCAGGGAGATAATGGGAGAGAATCTAACTCAGCGATCTACATAGAAATAGTTGTGTGGGTGCAGGGCACAATAATTTTACCCTGTCCTAAGCCCATTGACCAAAAATACTAACTTTTAGAATTCTGTTAGTTTGGTGGGTGGCGGCAGCGGCCATTTTATGCATGCTCAGTGCACCAGCACTGCATCTGAGCTTTTGAGACATTGCAAATCACCATTTTTTTGGGGCAAACTACAACATCCGGATTAGTCAGTGTGCAATTTAAGCTAGAAATACACCCATCATTTTCTGGGGTTTGAAAAACACACATTTTTTTTCAGAAAACAGTATTTGCCCGATCTGCAAGTGTTAAATTCAAGTTTAATATATACAGCATTCATATTCTGTTAGCAAAAAAAGACTTTTTGGGCAATCTACAACATCTGTATTAGTCAGTGTGCAATTTAAGCTAGAAATACACCCATCATTTTCTGGGCTTATTTGACAAGTAATTAAGGCTGAAGCTCAGCCTGTGTTTGTGGGAGGGGCGAAGGTGCCTATATAGCGCCGCCTCGCTCTCCCATCATGGACGCCGCACTCTACCGTGACGTCCCATCACTTCCGGTTTCGGGTTCACACGCTGCCGCTCCGTACCTGCCGCCGCTCTGAAGGTTATACCGCACCGATTCGATCCTCTCTCCTCCGGTAAGCTAGCCGCACGTGTTCTCGTGAGACTGGGCCCCGACTCTCCTGCACTGGTCTCCTGGGCAACGCCGACGCTCAGGTCCCCATCACTGGGAAACCTGACACCCAGCACAATTTATCATCCAGCACATTCAGGCTCTGCCACAGCACCTGCATCCAACCAACCCTGGTCACCCCTCTTGAGGTCACATGGCCAAACCCTTCACATACCATACTCTCAGTCTGGGCACACTTCATTCAGCAATCCATGCCCAGCAATGTCAAAAAAAAAAAAAAAAAAAAAAAAAAAAGGGGGCTCATGTCGGCCGCATGCCAGATTCACGTAACCTTCATTTTACCGGGACGCTCGGGTTCCCTGACGTTTGTCTGCCGCATGGCGGATTCACGTCGTTCACTCCTGGGAATCCTCAGTCCATTCTATCCTTCCATCTGCCGCCCAGCAGAGTCACGTCCTTTCCTGACACGCATCAGGTCTCATCCAGCTTGGCTATTTCAGGTTTCACACAATCATCCGCCACGCAGCAGATTTATGTCAATCTTCCGGTTTCGCTTTCAGGTTTTCATGCACGCTATTGTCTGCCACGCAGCAGATTCATGTCAATTTTCTTTCTTGCTTTAGGTTCATTCACGCAATTGTCTGCCACGCAGCAGATTCATGTCAATTTAATGTCTTGCTTTAGGTTCACGCACGCTATTGTCTGCCACGCAGCAGATTCATGTCAATTTTCTGTCTTGCTTTAGGTTCATTCACGCTGTTGTCTGCCACGCAGCAGATTCATGTCAATTTTCTGTCTTGCTTTAGGTTCATGCACGCTATTGTCTGCCACGCAGCAGATTCATGTCAATTTTCTGTCTTGCTTTAGGTTCATTCACGCAATTGTCTGCCACGCAGCAGATTGATGTCAATTTTCTATCTCATTTAATGTTTCGTCCACGTAATCGTCTGCCACGCAGCAGATGCCCTTTCCGGTCTCGTTTCTTTCCCTGACACGCATCAGGTTTTCAGTTTTGGTCTGCCACGCAGCAGTCCATGTTAGTTTCCTGACACGCATCAGGTTCATCCACCGCCCTGACACGCATCAGGGACAGGTTCTCACGTCTGGTTTGCACTTCCTGACACGCATCAGGTGCTGTCGTGGTCCTGCCACGCAGCAGGTGCATCGGTCGCCCTACTCGGCCCGTTCTAACCTGGTTGGACCCTGATGCGCCTCAGGGGCTTCGCCTCTAGCCACGCAGCTAGTTCACGGGTTCCGGCCGCCCGCAAGGCATCAGGTCATTCAAGGGCGCCTCACGTGTATCGGGCACGGTCAAGCTTGACCCTCAGCTTCCGCTCCTTGATTCACGTCAGGTTCTAACTTTCTTCTGCATCTCTCAAACCTCACCCCATGTTTTCTAGCGTCACCCCGGAGGTCCGTCTAGGTTAAAAATTTCGCTAGGCGAAGTCCTCAAGGTACCAATCCTAGGCCCCCCTTTTCATCCAGGTCACTTCCGTTCAAAAAAAAAAAAAGATAGGTCCGGTCGTCTGTCCGCCGCGTGGCAGATTCACGTCATTAATTTACTGAGACGCTTGGGTCTGTTCTGTCGTTTGTCTGCCGCGCGGCAGATTCATGTGATTTTATTTTTCCTGACACGCATCAGGTTCATTCGATCTTTTGTCTGCCACGCAGCAGTTCGTGTTTTATTTTCCTGACACGCATCAGGTTCATTCGCTTTTTGTCTGCCACGCAGCAGTTCATGTTTTATTTTCCTGACACGCATCAGGTTCATTTACCGCCCTGACACGCATCAGGGACAGGTTTTTCTTTCACACACTAGCCACGCAGCTAGTTCACGAGCTCTCGACCACCTGACACGCATCAGGTCATTCGTTTCGCTCTCTGGCCTCACATGTATCAGGCACGGTTAAGTTCCTTGACATCGCGGGCTCCCGCTCCCTGATCCACGTCAGGTTCTACTTTATCTCCAGCATCTCTCAAGCCTCACCCAATGTTTTCCAGGGTCATCCCAGAGGTCTGTCTGGTTCAAATTTCGCTTAGGTGATTTCCTCCAGGTACCAGTCCCAGGTCCCTTTCCATCCAGGTCATTCCTGTTCCACGGTTTCATACGCCAAGTCCAGGTAATGCCAGATGCAGATCCATCGGGGGTCCCTCCACCCACCCCCGAGGCACTGACGATGGATTAGAAAAGCATGTCAGAACGGCTAAGTCACTCATCCATAACTCCTTAGCCCTCAATACAGCCAGGAACTACAAGACAGGGTGGGAAACCTTCATACAATTCTCCCTCAGACATCCACAGGAACAACTGGACCAAACAACTTGTGTTATCGCATTCCTGGCTTATTGTCACACAGACCTTCACCTATCACTCAATACCATCAAATTATACCTAGCAGGGGTACAAAAAATGTTTTCACTTTAGATCACCCAGCCAGCCAGTCCATATTTTCGTCTCAAGCCATAAAATCCATCCTGAGAGGGATTCAAAAGAACAGCAGCAAGCCAGAGTCCCGCAGGAAACCAGTCACCGGGGCAATGTTCAGGGCCTTATCCACCTCCCTAGACAATGATCCTTTCGGGCCATATAAAAGCATAGTGATCAAAGCAGCTATGTACCTCTGTTTTACGGGTTCTTACGGCCCGGGGAATTCACCAGCTCTCCTGGACACGCAGGCCCCACTTTAGATCAATTAGCCTGGCAGCAGACGCATTGCACCCTATCACTCCACTCCACCAAAACTTCTCAAGTGGGACCGCCAGTCAAAATTCGCTATTACCAGACCTTCAATGACTGGTGCCCGGTTGCCGTGTTCAAAAGCTATTCGCCACCTCAAAAGATCCCGCGCCGGGCAGCCCTGTTTTCCCTTTCAACTCCAAACATCTCACGGCGTCACAGTTCGTTCACCACATCAGAATCTTAGCTTTCGGACTAGGGTTCGATGCCAAGGCCATTTCGGGACATTCAATTCGCATTGGGGCGGCATCCGCAGCGTCAAGTCATGGGGTCCCAGCGCACGTCATCCAGAAAATGGGCAGATGGCAATCTTCCTGTTTCACGCACTACGTTCCGAACCCACAGGTTGAGATTGCCAAAGCCTTCACCAGCTTAGCTCTATGAGTTCCGCATTAATCTTTCCTACCCGATTGATTTTTGCCCCTCATTTAGCTCGCACACGGCCATGGCTTCCGGCACACCTCAGCCATTGATAGTTGACAGTCAAGTCACCCCTCCCCAACTCAGTTCGTCTACTCTGTTCCCACCGTAGCCAGGACCACAAGTAATTAAGGCTGAAGCTCAGCCTGTGTTTGTGGGAGGGGCGAAGGTGCCTATATAGCGCCGCCTCGCTCTCCCATCATGGACGCCGCACTCTACCCCTCCCACCCTTCCCCTTTCTTCACCTCTCTCACCATCAGGCTTGCCCCTCATTTAGCTCGCACACGGCCATGGCTTCCGGCACACCTCAGCCATTGATAGTTGACAGTCAAGTCACCCCTCCCCAACTCAGTTCGTCCACTCTGTTCCCACCGTAGCCAGGACCACAAAAAACACTATTTTCAGGCCTTGCAGCATCAGCAGACTGTTGGTAACTAAGGAATTACCCATAGGGGATGGGCCACCCGGTCAGGCCTATTCAAACCCATTACCTTAAATAAGAAACCGACAACCATTTGACTTTTAATGCTGGGAGATGATCGGCCACAGCTTACTTTATTTAACAATAACACCATAACTGTAAATGGCGCAGTATGCCGGCCGCTGGACTTCCAGCGGGCAAGTCTGCCTTGTGCCATAACCAACTCCATACTGATTTATATACCGCCAGCTGTGACTTCTTCTCATATCATAAATAACTTTCTTTATTATTTATATATATATATTCTTTCTTTTTCCTTTTTTTTTTTTTTTTTTTTTTTTTTTTTTTTTTTTTTTTTTTTTTTTTTAAATTACCTCGCTTGAGGAACAAATGGATGCAAACCGTTCCAAAACACTGCTAACCACAGGGAGGGCGGGAGGGAAACCAGCTCATCCACCGTCAAGAGGAAGTGGGAAGCACATTCCCAAGCATATATACCCATCAGCACCGCCCCTAATCCCACTGGATCATGGGAGCTTTCCATTAACTCCTACTATACTCCCCTTACTACTCACCACCTTAAAGGGCCATGACCCCTTATAACTCAGGGGCAAAGGGGGCTTAGGGAATACCCCCAGTCTCTTATCACCCTCCCTATGCTGTCGGGTGCTCACCACGTGTGAAATTACAGGCTTATATACTGCTGTCAAATTTAGTTAAACAAACAGTCGTTTGGGCTCCAAAAATTTAGTTGGCAGCCTTTGATGCAGATGTCATTGTGAGATACACCCTTAATACATTTGGGTTACATTCAGAGATTTTAAATACAGCCATTTGGTACACCAATATTGAATTCAGGCCTACACTGGTTCAGGCCGTGTGAGATACACCCTCTACATACAGGGGTTTGAATCAGGCATTGGAAATACACCCATTTTGTGAAAAGATATATTTACTTCAGGCCTACACAGGTTCAGACCGTGTGTGATCCCCTCTATACATACAGGGTTTTGAATCAGGCATTTGAAATACAGCCATTTGAAATACAGCCATTTGGTGCAAATAAATCTTTAATTCAGGCCTACACTGATTTAGGGTGTGTGTGATCCCCCTTATACATACAGGGGTTTGATTCAGCCATTTGAAATTTAGCGATTTGAAATACAACCATTTTGTGCAAAGAAATCTTTAAACTGAGGCCTAGTCTGGTTCATGCCGTGTGAGATACACCCTTTACATACTGTCGTTCTTTTTTACTATTAATTAAAGACCCATTTAGGGCAAGATCTAAAATTCAAAAAAATATGAGGAGAGCGTCAAATAAGGGACATGGCCCAGGTCGTGGTGCTGCTGGTGGAGCTCCTGTTGCAGGGAGAGGACGTGGTCGATTTGTGCCAGCTACACGCACAAGTGAAACCCCTTCCTCAGGTGCGAGTAGGCGACAAAACCTGCAGCGGTATTTGGTCGGGCCTAATGTGGCTCTACGAATGGTGAGGCCTGAACAAGTACAGGCGATAGTATATTGGGTTGCTGACTGTGGATCCAGTTCCTTCACATTGTCTCCCACCCAGTCTCCTGCTGAAAGACCACAGTTGGCACCTGCAGCCGATGTCCATCAGTCTTTCACCTCACCCCCTTGCAAATCAGCCAAGCAGTCTGAGCCTCAAGTCATGCAGCAGTCTCTTCTGCTTTTTGATGACTCTGTTAGCAGGGTTTCCCAGGGCCATCCACCTACCCCTGCCCCAGAAGTGGAAGAGATTGAGTGCACCGATGCCCAACCACTTATCTTTCAAGATGAGTACATGGGAGGACCATCGCAGCACGTCTCGGATGATGACAAAACACATGTGCCAACTGCTGGGGCTTTCGAAAGCGTGCAGACCGATAAGGAAGTCAGGGGTGAAGACTGGGTGGAAGATGATGTGGAGGACGATGAGGTCCTCGACCCCACATGGAATCAAGGTCATGCGAGTGACCAATGTAGTTCGGAGGAAGAGGCGGTGGTCGCTCAGAGCCACCAGCACAGCAGAAGAGGGAGCAGGGTGAAAAAGCGGAGCGGCCGTCCCTTAGACAGTACGCCTCCTACTGCCCACCGCAGCAAAGGACCGAGCACACCAAAGCCAGCTCCAAGGAGTTCCCTGGCGTGGCAGTTCTTCAGACAATGTGCTGACGACAAGACACGAGTGGTTTGCAAACTTTGCAATCAGAGCCTGAAGCGAGGCATAAACGTTCTCAACCTGACCACAACCTGCATGACCAGTCATCTAAGTGCAAAGCACGAGCTGCAGTGGAGTAGACACCTCAAAAACCAAGAAAGGTCTCTGGCTCCTCCTGCTTCTTCTTCTGCTGCAGTCGCGGCCTCTTCATCCACCTCTGGAGTGACAGTGCCACCTGGCACCCCACAAACAGAGGATCTGCCAGCAACACCAACACCTGGGTCACCAAGCATCTCCACAATGTCCCACGGAAGCGTTCAGCTCTCCATATCCCAAAACGCTGGAGAGGAAGAGGAAGTACCCCCCTACCCACCCGCGATCCCTAGCCCTGAATGCCAGCATTTCTAAATTAGTTGCCTTTGAAATGCTGTCATTCAGTCTGGTGGAGACGGATAAATTTAAAGGCCTTATGGCGGTGGCTCTCCCACAGTACGTCGTGTCCAGCCACCACTACTTTTCAAGGCGAGCCATCCCTTCCCTTCACAACCAAGTAGGGGACAAAATCAGGTGTGCACTGCGCAACGCCATCTGTGGCAAGGAGCACCTGACTACGGATACGTGGACCAGTAAGCACGGTCAGGGACGTTATATCTCCATAACAGCACACTGGGTAAATGCAGTGGCAGCTGGGCCTGAGGCTGATAGCAGTTTGGCGCATGTCCTTCCACCACCGAGGATTGCAGGGCGCTTCAGTTTGCCTCCTGTTGCTTCCTCCTCCTACTCCGCTTCCTCATCCTCTACCAGCTCCTCATCCGGTCAGCGTAACACCTTCACCACCAACTTCAGCACAGCCAGGGGTAAACGACAGCAGGCAGTTTTAAATTTATCTGTTTGGGGGACAAACCCCACACCGCACAGGAGCTGTGGACGGGCCTTGAACAACAGACCGATGAGTGGTTGGTGCCAGTCAGCCTCAAGCCGGGCCTGGTGGTGTGCGATAATGGGCGAAATCTCGTAGCAGCTCTGGGACTAGCCGGTTTGAAGCACATCCCTTGCCTGGCGCATGTGCTGAATTTGGTGGTGCAGAGATTCCTTAAAAATTACCCCGACATGTCAGAGCTGCTGCATAATGTGCGCGCTTTCGGCGTTCTCACCCTGCAGCTGCTCGCCTGTCAGCGCTGCAGTGTAACTTCGGCCTTCCCACTCACGGCCTCGTATGCGAGGTGCCCACAAGGTGTAACTCCACCTTGCACATGCTGGCCAGACTGTGCGAGCAGCAGCAGGCGATAGTGGAGTTTCAGCTGCAGCACGCACGGGTGAGTTGCTCGGCAGGAACAGCAGCACTTCACCACCAATGACTGGGCCTCCATGCGAGACCTGTGTTCCTTGTTGCGCTGTTTCGAGTACTCCACCAACATGGCCAGTGCCGATGACACTGTTCTCAGCCTTACTATCCCACTTCTATGCCTCCTTGAAAAAACGCTCATGGCGATGATGGAAGAGGATGTGGCACAGGAGGAGGAGGAGTGTAGTGGCCTCACGGACTAAGCGTGGGCACTACACGAGGGTCAATTGGGGTGTGCGTGACTTCTCTTCACTAGGGACAAGAGTGTCATTTCCAATTGTGCAGATATTATGTAAATTGTAAAGTATTGTTTTATATGTAATGTTTTCCCTGTATTATGTGGTATCAGGCCTAGTCTCTGTAGTTAGTCATCCTAGACGCTAGAGGGAGCTAGAGTTGCCTTAGTATAAGTATTCAGGCCCAGACAGGAGAGAGGGAGTTCGAGTGCAGAGAGTTCAAGGTCAGGGGTCTGCTGAGACCAGTGAGGAGGACAAGCTAGAGCTTCCCCCTGACATGCAGCTGGACAGCCCAGGCTGTTAGTTGTAACCAGGGGGCTAGTAGAGGGATATACCAAGGATAAAAGCTAGTAGAGGGATATACCAAGGGATATACCAAGGATAAAAGCCAGCATTTGGGCATCCGGGCCTTGGCATCCAGCCAGCTAGAATAGCTGAAGGGGATAAAGCAGGGTTGCACTGTAAGCAATCACCATTGTGTTCCTCCAAGTATCTTGCCTGTTTATTTCCTGCCGTCATCTGAAGTCTACCTGCTTGTGAAAGAATTGTCTGAGGATCTGCATTCTAACCATCTATAAATTGAACTGTATGTATAAAACTTGCACCGTGAATTTCCAGTAAAAAGACGTTTGGTTTACTTACTGATTCCTCAATTATTCCACCTATCATTATACGGTGTGCCACCGTCCAATTGGCACTGGCGTCACGAACTTTAAAGGGACCTTGCCCCAGGCACATAAAACACCTGCAACATCCAGGGCACCTCATCCAACACCAGGCCTGGTCCCTAAACACAGAGTGTGCCCCAGAGGACTTTTGTGCCAGCCTCTCCTTCACTGCTGTATGCCTGCCCAGGGGTTTCCATATATAGCTGTGAGTGACCCTCGCTTGCCATTGACCGTGACCTCACAATCGCATTACCCTGCAGGTCTGGCGTACCGCATAAATTGGCGTCACAAACAGGATTTACAGACATTCCTGCGCCATTGTTGGATTACAAAACTGTGTGCTGAAAATCATCTTAAAGTGACCAAGCCCTAATTGTTTTATTCAAAAGTACTGGGCCAAAGAACTGTCCTAAGTAGCGGTGTGAAAATAGTGATTTATGGACTGTTTGCTGCTTGTTTAAGCCACCGCTTGCTGTCAGTAAGTGTCAGGTCTGGCGTACCGCATAAATTGGCGTCACAAACAGGATTTACGGACATTCCTGCGCCATTGTTGGATTACAAAACTGTGTGCTGAAAATCATCTTAAAGTGACCAAGCCCTAATTGTTTTATTCAAAAGTACTGGGCCAAAGAACTGTCCTAAGTAGAGGTGTGAAAATAGTGATTTATAGACTGTTTGCTGCTTGTTTAAGCCACCGCTTGCTGTCAGTAAGTGGACAGCGTTTCTACTGAAGATGGCCGCTGAGTTTGCTTGAGTTTGCTGCTGCGTCATCTTCGTCCTGAATTGGCGGTAAAAGTTGGCGCCTTTTTGCTGAGAAGAGCGGGAAAAAGCTCAAAGTCGGTGCCACCGCATGTCTGGACATTTGCATGTCTGCCGAAATGGACTCCGCCTCCCCTATACTGGAGTACCTGGGGGGCGGCCTCCCAGTGCAATGGGAGGATCTGTCTGAACTTATTGGCGCCACCCTGTCGCTCTCCAGAGAAGGATCGAGCATGTTGGAGAGTGAAGACTGCTCTGCTGGGATGTCCGCGCCTGATTTATTGAACATGAATGATATTGGTGTAGAGCCAGAGGAGGCTCCACCGGCCTACTTCCGGGACCGGAGAGACCCGCCTGCCCGCCACTGGGGAAAGAACCGGAGCACTGCTACGGCTCCTGGAGAGACTTCTTTCAGCCCTCATTCAAGTGGTCAGCACTAAAGGCAGAGATCCGGGAGGCCGCTATAAAGAGGAATACTAAAACTAAAATATACTATGAAGAATCAGGACAACGGAGCGAGGCGCAGGCGTAGCGCAGTGATAGTTGACTGAGGGGTAAGTAGCAGACCAGGATAGGGTTAATTTTCATGGGGGGGGTGGAGCTGGGCCGGGGAGGAGTAAGGGGTGTTGCGTCAGTTTTCGCGGGCCGTTTATATGCTGGGTAGAGGGGGAGGGGCGGCACCGGAGGTCATTATTCTTTTGAGAGTTGCGGTGTGCAGGCGAGCGTTTGGGGCATGGCGAGCTTAGCGTCTTTAGAGGAATTGCTGGTGGCAGTGCGGGCAGCGGCAGAGCGACACGGTTCAGAGTGGCTGGTCAGTAGTTTGCAAGCGGCTGGGGGGACACCTACTGTGCCTCCGGCAGTTGCGGGTAGGAGAGTGAGGGCTAGGCGGTCGGTACCGCCGGAGCGTTTGAGCCCGGAGGTGACCCCTCGAGCGCGGCGTCAACTTAGGAGCCCTGCTAGGAACCCTCCGCTGGCGCCGGCTGCAGCAAGTGCTTCTGCCGGCCGTCGCAGCGGAAGGAATCCGTCGCAGCGTAGAGCGGTCGCATGCGATTTGCGCAGCGGTGGTAGGTTGCGGTCGCCGGTTAGGGTGCCAGTGAGCGGAGTCGGCAGGGCTGTTAGTCGGGGCCCGGTGTGCGCGGCCCGGCGTAGTAGCAGTGCCCAGGTGTCTGGCGGTGGTCGTTTGAGGAGCAGGCGGGAGGACGCGGCTTCACTTACCCCAGGTGAGGGCCGGGCGGCGAATACTTCCATCCGGACGAGGCGGGAGGCATCGCGGCTGGTGCTGGCAGTTGGCGGTGGCGTGGAGGCAGGAAGTGCGGATGTTGCGGCTGTGCGTTCGGCTCGCAGGGGCCCAGCGGCGGTGGAATCAGCCAGAAGGTTGCCGGCAGCGTCACGGTCTCGGTCTTCCGGCCGGAGGCCTGGGTCTACTGCGCAGCTGCAGAGTGTGAGATCGGGACTATCGCCACCTGCTGGTACTTGTGTGCCAGGCAGCAACGTACAGATGAGCACGCTGGCTGGGGGCCTGGGCCTTGCTTCATCCCCAGTGCAGCGGTTAGACACTGTTTCTGAGGGACGTGCATTTGCGGCTCACGGTGGGACATCCGTGGAGCCGGAGTTTAGTGATATTGAAGGGGAAGACGACCAGAGTCTGCGGCCGCCGGGAGGTGGGCCTGCCTGCGGGGAGGTGATCGTGTCGCAGCCACGCCACTTGGACTATGGCGGGGGTTTCGTGGAGGAACAGGCGCTAGAAGACGGAGAAGTCAGCCAGGAGGCGTGGGAGACCGAGGATCAGACGGGTGATGCAGTCGGCGCATGTCCCTCTACGTCCAGAGTGTCGGTGGAATCATCGCAGAGAGGTGCTACGGTGCGGTCGGCGGCTGCTGGGAGGACACCCCAGGGACAGCCAGGTGAGAGGACGTCGGGGCGAGATTCTGGAGTGGGGGTGGGGGGGGTGCAGGCTGGTGAGGACGGGTTAGCGCGGGAGTTATTGGCGGGTATGTGGACTTTGTTGTCTCATTGGAAATCTGGGGCTGTGTCGTCTCCGGCTGCAGTATGGGCTGCTGCGCCTGCGGTTGTGGACGGTGAGCGGTTGGTTGCGGCTGGTGTGGGGGGCTCTCCTGCAGTCGGGGGGGGGACGTCGGCGGTAGCAGTTGTCGGGAGTGGAGGTAGGCAAGGTGCTGGGGAGGATGTTAGGCTGGCGGATGCTGCTAAGGGTGAAGTTTATGTGTGCTTTGAGGGGCCGTTGGGGGCTCACTTGAAGGCTGAGGTCAGGGAGAAGATTTGGAAGGACGAGTATGTGGAGATATTTTCGTTGCTTCCGTTGGACAAGTTGCAATTGGATAGGGTGAAGCCAGATGAGAGTAAGAAGGAGGAGGAGGAGAAGCGGAGATATAGGCTGATTCCACGTACCTTTTTGAATTGGTTGCAAGCCTTTGCTATTCTGGCTAGTGTGGTGGGTGAAAAGGCGCCGGAGTATTGTTCGGCTCTTTTTTGCTACATGGACGCGATAGGGGAGGCGTATCGGACGTATGGAGGTGTGGCGTGGCTCAGGTATGATGAGCAGTTTCGTCAGAGGAAGGCGGTCAGGCCTAGCATTCGGTGGGACCATAAGGACATAGGTCTGTGGATGCGTTTGATGACGGCGCCAAAAGGGGTGAGCCAGCCCTTTCGTGGGGCAGCCGGGGGTTCCTCGGCGTCAGAGACAGCAGGAGGAGTCAGGAGAGGTTGTTGCTGGCAGTTCAATGAGGGTCACTGCAAGTACCTGTCGGAATGTCGGTTTAAACATGAGTGCTCCGGTTGTGGCGGTGCCCACAGTTTTGCGCGGTGCTTCAAGCGTGGTAGGGGGAAGGGATTTGAGGCTGCGCAGAAGAGGGGTGACCCCGGTGAGGGTGGACGTGATGGGGCCCTTTCTAGAGACATATCCAAATAGGGAGGCGGCAGCTTTATTGTTGGCGGGGTTTCGGGATGGCTTTAGGATTCCATGTTCGGCAGTAGGAGTGGGGGTTGCGGTGCGTAATTTGTCCTCGGCATTGCAGCGGCCGGAGGTGGTTTCCGAAAAAATTGCGAAGGAGGTGTCAGCCGGGAGGGTGGTGGGCCCTTTTCTCGATTGTCCGTTGCCGGATTTGTGGGTTTCGCCTTTGGGGTTGGTCCCGAAGAAGGAGCCTGGCAAATTTCGGCTTATTCATGATTTGTCTTACCCGGCGGGGTGTTCTGTGAATGATGGGATTGACGATGAGTTATGCTCTGTGTCTTATACGTCATTTGATGAGGCGGTTCGGTGGGTGCGTCGTTTTGGGCAGGGTGCATTGTTAGCAAAGACGGATATCGAGGCGGCGTTTCGCTTGCTACCTATTCACCCGGATAGTTTTCGTTTGCTTGGTTTTAAATGGGATGGGCAGTTTTTTGTGGATTGTTGTTTGCCTATGGGATGTGCGATCTCGTGCTCGTTGTTTGAAACGTTTAGTTCTTTTTTGGAATGGGTAGTGTGGCAGGAGGCGGGATGGAGTTCTGTGCTGCATTACCTTGATGATTTTTTGTTTTTAGGGCCGGCAGGGTCCAGGGTGTGTTCGGTTTTGTTGCATACAATGGAGCGAGTGTCTGCGAGTTTTGGGGTTCCGTTGGCGCGTGAGAAAACGGAGGGTCCGGCTACATTGGTGAAGTTCTTGGGTATTGAGATTGACAGCGTGGCTATGGAGTGTCGTTTGCCTTTGGATAAGGTGGAGGACTTACGTTGTGAAGTGGGTTGGCTGCGGAATGCTAGGAAGGCGCAGCTTAGACGGGTACAGTCCGTGTTGGGAAAGTTGAATTTTGCCTGTAGGATTTTGCCTATGGGTCGCGTTTTTTGTAGACGCTTGTCTATGGCCACCGCTGGTGTGAAGGCCCCGTTTCATTTTGTGCGGTTGTCGGCGGAAGTGCGTGCAGATTTGGAGGTATGGGAGAGTTTTTTAAGGGAGTTTAACGGCCGTTCGGTGTGGATGGAGTCGCCCGTTTTTAATGTGGACTTGGAGTTGTTTACGGACGCGTCTGGTTCGTGTGGTTATGGGGCTTTTTGTCAGGGACAGTGGAGTGCGGGGGCTTGGCCTGAGGAGTGGAGGGTTGCTGGTTTCCTTGGGAACTTGGCCTTGTTGGAATTGTTCCCTATTGTTTTGGCTACTGAGTTGTGGGGGGATTTGTTGAGGAATAAGCGGGTGCGTTTTTTGTTGTGACAATTTAGGGGTGGTGCAGGCGGTGAATAGTCAGTCGGCAAATTCGCCCCCGGTGGTGCGATTACTTCGTCATTTGGTTTTGAACGGTCTGAAGTTGAATGCGTGTTTTGTAGCAGTTCATGTACCTGGGGTTGATAATTCCATCGCTGATGCTCTTTCTCGTTTTCAGTGGGATCGTTTTCGCAGCTTGGTTCCGGGCGCGGAGATGACGGGTCTGCGGTGTCCTCAGTGGCTCTGGAGCATGGCCTTGGGGTCTCGTTAGATCTGGTGCAGCGGTCCGTGAGTAGCAGTACGTGGTCGGCTTATTCTTTGGTGTGGTCGCAGTGGGAACGTTTGATGGAGCAGGTGGGGGGTTGCAGAGGGGTGGAGGATTTTCACTCGTTGCTGGTTTATTTTGTGGGAATGTCGTTTAGCGATGGTTTATCTTTTTCGGTGGCGGCTAAGAGGGTGGCGGCGGTAGCCTTTTGGTTGCGAATGAGGGGTTTGGCGTATGTATCCCGGAGTTTTTTGGTGCGGCAGGCGTTAAAAGGGTATCGTCGCAGTGTGGTGAGGAAGGATTCCCGTCGTCCTGTTTCTTTTCAGATTTTGCAGTTGTTGTGGGATCAGGCGGGGAGCGTGTGTAAGTCTTGGTATGAGGAGTGTTTGTTTAGAGCAGCTTTTTCCTTGGCTTTCTTTGGGGCATTTAGGGTTTCGGAACTGGTGGCTGCTAGTCGTGTGCGGTGGGGTGGCTTGTTGCGGGAGGATGTAAGTGTTTATGAAGGGGGTTTGCGGTGTGTTTTGCGGAAGTCCAAAACGGACCAGGTGGGTAGGGGTGTGTGCATTGTGTTGCGGCCTCTGCCGGGTTCTGTGGTGTGTCCTGTGCGTTGTTTGGAGGATTTTTTGTTGCTTCGGCCGAGTGGGGGGGATGTGTTGCTGGTTCATGCGGATGGCTCGGCTTTGTCGCGTTATCAGTTTGTGGCGGTCTTCCGGAAGTGTTTGACAGCGGCAGGTTATGTGGCGAGTGAGTTTGCGTCACATTCTTTTCGTATTGGCGCGGCGACGGAGGCTGCCAGATGGGGTTTGGGTGAAGATGTCATTATGCGGATTGGCCGGTGGGAGTCTGCGTGTTTTCGTTCTTATATTCGCCCGCACATGTTGTGATATAGGTGTGTTGCGTGGGGGATCTGTGTGTCGGTGAATCATTAATAGCCTGTTGGGTCACTGTTTGTTTCTTTTGTTTGTTTTCAGGTTCGCGTTCTTGTTTGGCGTGGATTTTCGGTCATTCCTATGTATACTGGGGTGCGTTGAGAGCTGATGTGCGGAGGAGCGGTCGGCAGTTAGGTTTCCAGCCGGACGAGTTGCAGGTCCGGTGGATAGGTTTGCGGGGTATGTTGTGGGGGCGCGTGTTGCCTGAATTCCATGCTTTTGCCTCCTTGGACAGGTGCCCGGACATTGTTGTTTTGCATGTGGGTGGGAATGACTTAGGTGTTCGTCGCTCGAGGGATGTCATTAGGGACATCAAATTGGATCTGTTGCGTCTGATGGAGGAGTTCCCGGATTTGTTGGTTGTGTGGTCGGAGGTGGTAGCGAGGAGCGCGTGGCGTTTTGCGAGGTCAGTGGACCGAATCAACAAGGCCCGGGCAAAATTGAATAAGAAGGTGGGGCGCTTCGTTCGGCGGCAGGGTGGTTTTGTGGTTCGGCACAGGGAGTTGGAGGTGGCTTCGCCTCAATTCCTCAGGTCTGATGGGGTGCATCTTAATGAGATCGGCACGGATTTGTGGGCGCTGGGGCTTCAGGATGGCCTGGAGTCAGCGTACAGGGTGTGGCGGGACGTCCATAGGTGAGGTGTCTCCTATGTTCGTCGATGGCAGGTTAACGGGGGGTCCTGGAAGGCAATACTATGTTTAGTAGGTGCATGACACGTTGGAACATGCATCCATGTGGTTCGGTAAGCTGAAAGCTGGGGGCTCCTGTTGGGCTAAAAAGGCCTACAGGGGTAGTGGAATATATGGTTTTGGAGGATTTGGTGCCCTTGGGTCGGCGAGTGCGGCCGAGGGTAAAGGAAAGATGGGTGGAGTGAAGATCGCAGCTTGCTAGGGTTGCCTTCTAGGATCCTTCCGCAGAAGTTAAATGTTTGCACATTGTATTGATATGTTTTGTATTTATTGATTGAAATATATTAATGTATGGTTTTGTAAATGATGTTGATTATTAGTGCTGTTTTAATAAACGGTTGCTATGGCCTTTTCCACCAAGAATTACGGACTATGTGTTTTATTGGGATAGGGGATAACGGGGTGGTATGGGGGTCTGAGAAGATCTTACCTCCTTAAGTCATCAGGACAACGGAGTGAGGCGCAGGCGTAGCGCAGTGATAGTTGACTGAGGGGTAAGTAGCAGACCAGGATAGGGTTAATTTTCATGGGGGGGGGTGGAGCTGGGCCGGGGAGGAGTAAGGGGTGTTGTGTCAGTTTTCGCGGGCCGTTTATATGCTGGGTAGAGGGGGAGGGGCGGCACCGGAGGTCATTATTCTTTTGAGAGTTGCCCACCCTCCCGCCCTTGTTGTAAGTTATCATGTTTTTCAATTTGTCATAGCATGGGGCAGGTTAACGGGGGGTCCTGGAAGGCAATACTATGTTTAGTAGGTGCATGACACGTTGGAACATGCATCCATGTGGTTCGGTAAGCTGAAAGCTGGGGGCTCCTGTTGGGCTAAAAAGGCCTACAGGGGTAGTGGAATATATGGTTTTGGAGGATTTGGTGCCCTTGGGTCGGCGAGTGCGGCCGAGGGTAAAGGAAAGATGGGTGGAGTGAAGATCGCAGCTTGCTAGGGTTGCCTTCTAGGATCCTTCCGCAGAAGTTAAATGTTTGCACATTGTATTGATATGTTTTGTATTTATTGATTGAAATATATTAATGTATGGTTTTGTAAATGATGTTGATTATTAGTGCTGTTTTAATAAACGGTTGCTATGGCCTTTTCCACCAAGAATTACGGACTATGTGTTTTATTGGGATAGGGGATAACGGGGTGGTATGGGGGTCTGAGAAGATCTTACCTCCTTAAGTCACTGACCAAGTCCATTTATGAACGTCATCCTAATACCCAACCCCGCCTGGAAAGGAGAAAGGGGTTGGTGCTGTCCTTTGACAAGACCCGTGGCTACGGGTTCATACAAGACCACATCACTGGCAGAGACTTGTACGTCAACCGGAGGTCTGTCAAGAGAGGTTACCTCCCTGAGCATCTGCATAACCTCCGCGAGGGAGAGGAGGTAGAATTCACCCCTGCCGAGAGCCTGCGAGGCCCATATGCTACTGCCGTGACCCGTCCCAAGCAGGAACCGGAGGACTGGGAGGCAGATGAGGAGTACTCTGGCTGCGAGTGCAAACCTGTGCGCTCTCTAGAACCGGCCCATCACGCATTCCAAGAGCGGGACTCTTTTATTGGTCCTAATGTGTTTTGGCAGCCAACTGTGTTGGAAAAATGGGTGAGTCCCTATCCGTCCCCCGAGCTGCCTCGCCGGGAGAAAACCATCCAGGACATGGAGAATCTAAAAGGACTTTGCGTTACCCTGGAGAATATCCGGAAGGGTAGGAGACCCGATGCGCCACCGGAGCCTGCAGCGGCCACGTCCGATGCATCTTGCACTGTACCTGCGCCGGCGGCGACAGCAGAGGACAGCGATTCTGAGACCGAAAGCATAGGTGACCAGATCGTCCGTCTGGAAGAAAAGTTGCGGGAGCTGCGCAGGATTGCCACCGCCAGGATCCAGACGCCGCCTAAGCAGGACGAGGTAAGGGTGCCTGTCACCACCCGTAGGCCACCTTCTACTACCTCCGCTCCGTCGGTGCCCCCAAGACGGCCCTCTAACCCTGTGACTTGCTGCGCAGAGTCAGTCATTCCACAGCCCACCGGACCGCTTGCGGCGGCGGTATCAAATCCAGCACAGCCTACAATAATTATGCCTGGACCGGTGCGGTCCCCAAATGTCCTTACCCCTAGGCCTATGGGGCCGATACCTATTAGGGGTCCCTTCATGCTGCAGCTGCCCCCTAACACTGTAATGTGGGCACATCCACCTGTAGAGGATTACTACAGGTCTTATTTGCCAGCAGAGCCGGGTAACTATGATACGCCCTTGTGAATTAGCCTGCTAGGCCTTTGATTTGTTTTGCCAAGGGATGACTTTTGAAAATTTAACCCTTCCAGGACAGGAGTCCTTTGTTTCTGGTCCTTTGTTGCTGCTGCCAGTTTACCCACGGCTCAGTGGTAGTGGTCACCCACTGAAATAATAAAGTCAACAAAGTCATGTTTGTTTCCAGGACCTCCTGCCTGTTTCTACTATCACACACCAAGTTGTGCCTGTTCCGTTGTTGCACCTTTTACCCTTAACCCCCTTTTCAGGTTGATCAGGGGTATTACAGCACTTGATTTTATATCACTTGACAGTATGGACCATCTTCTATGTGCTGTCATTTTTATTGTGCAACGGAACCCCAAGGATACGTGCCCAGAGATGGACTCAAAAGTACCTGAGCCTCTGTGATTTATAAGAAAGGTACCTGGGTACGGACTCATAATTGTTCTTTGAGCCTCCAAGAACTTTTAAATTGTTTTATTGTGTTCTGCTGTTCTCTTAAGGACAATTTGCACATATGGACTATCCTGGTCATAATGTACGCTGTGCCAGGTCAGCGCCCCTGTTCCCTCATACGATCCTGAGAGAAAAGAACGACGCCCCTTTTCACCAGTACTTGTTCCTAAGCCAGTTGGAATTGCCTGATGTGTGCATATAATATGCTTCTGCAAATGTAGATGTGTTTCCTGCTTTGCTTTTTGGTCTCTTTTTCAGGTGCAGTATCCAGCTGGGCAGGGCCCCTTCATGTTGCGCCGAGGTCGGGCAACGTTAAAGCATGGGGGTATGTAGTGGCCTCACGGACTAAGCGTGGGCACTACACGAGGGTCAATTGGGGTGTGCGTGACTTCTCTTCACTAGGGACAAGAGTGTCATTTCCAATTGTGCAGATATTATGTAAATTGTAAAGTATTGTTTTATATGTAATGTTTTCCCTGTATTATGTGGTATCAGGCCTAGTCTCTGTAGTTAGTCATCCTAGACGCTAGAGGGAGCTAGAGAGCCCTAGGTTATATAAGGCCCAGTCAGGGAAGGGAAAGTTAGTTTAGACCGTGTCTGAGAAAAGGCCAGGCCATGGGCCTGTGAGAGCAGAGCAGGCCTGGAGCCTGCAGACTAGGAGAGGGTATTGCAGTCCCTGTAACCGGGTTCCAGATCCAAGGAGAAGGTTCCCCTCCTGAGTCCATATTTGCAGAAGCAGGAACACCACGGTTAACCAGCCTGAGGACACTGAGAGCAGAGTCAAGTCTAGGAAAGCAAGAGGTACTAAAGACAGCAGAGGAGGTACTTGATATTTATAGACCCAAGGATATACGCCAGAGCTAGGGCATCGGGCCTTGGAGAATAGTTTCCATGTTCCAGGATCAGTCAGGAATAGAGTGCAAGCCGCCTGTACTACAAGTCCTGTGTTTAACCCTCTGAAATCACCTTGCTACATATGGCCTGCATTAAATGTACCAAAACGAACTGTCTTCAAAGGAACTGCGTTTCCAACTATGTCCGTGTATGACAACCACTGGAGAACAAGTAAAGCATAAGTTCTGTTTTATTATTACGTGGTTCCTCAGTTATTCCTGCTATCAGCAAACGGCGTGCCACCGTTCAATTGGCACTGGCGTCACGTACCTCAAAGGGACCTTGCCCCAGGCACATATAACACCTGCAACACCCAGGGCACCTCAACCATCATCAGGCCTGGTCCCTAAATACAGAGTGTGCCCCAGAGGACTTTTGTGCCAGCCTCTCCTTCACTGCTGTATGCCTGCCCAGGGTTCCCATATATAACTGTGAGTGACCCTCGCTTGCCATTGACCGTGACCTCACAATCGCATTACCCTGCAGGTCTGGCGTACCGCAGGAGGAAGAGGAATCATTTCGTAGGGTTTCCGGCCAGTCATTGCCAAGTGGCTCCGAGGGTGGGTTCCTGCACCCACAAACTCAAGGTACACAATTGTCCAGCCAGGGCACAGTTCTGGAGGATGAGGAGGTGGAGGATGAGGAGATGGAGGAGGAGGAACCATGTTCACAGCAGGGTGGCACCCAGACCAGCTCATGGCCATCACTGGTGTGTGGATGGGGGGATACAGAGGACACAGACAATACACCTCCCAAAGAGGACAGCTTTTCGTTGCCTCTGGGCAGCCTGGCACACATGAGCGATTACATGCTGCAGTGTCTCTGCAACGACCGCAGAGTTGCCCACATTCTAACTTGTGCTGATTACTGGGTGGCCACGCTGCTGGATTCTCGTTACAAGGACAACGTACCGTCCTTAATTCTGTCACTGGAGCGTGATTGTAAGATGCGCGAGTACAAGCGCACGCTGGTAGACGCCCTGCTGGTGGCATTCCCACCTGACAGTGGGGGCACAGTGGAAGCACAAGCCAAAGGCAGAGGAAGAGGTCGCCAACGCAGCTGGGGCACCGCCAACACCTCAGAAGGCAGGGTTAGCATGGCCGACATGTGGAAAAGCTTTGTCAGCACGCAACAACAACCAGCACCATCAGCTGATATGGAACATCTTAGCAGGAGCCAGCATTTCGCCAACATGGTGGAGCAGTATGTGTGCACACTCCTACACGTACTGAATGACGGGTCTGCCCCCTTCAACTTCTGGGTCTCCAAATTGGGCACATGGCCTCAGCTTGCCCTTTACGCCTTGGAGGTGCTGGCCTGCCCTGCAGCCAGTGTATTATCTGAACGTGTGTTTAGCACGTCAGGGGGCGTCATCACAGATAAGCGCAGCCCCCTGTCCACAGCCAACGTGGACAAGCTCACGTTCATTAAAATGAACCAGGCATGGATCCCACAGGACTTGTCTGTACCTTGTGCAGAATAGACATTTATACCACCATCAAACATACATTCTTGTACTCAAGTCAAATGCAATGATTCTTTGTTTTTTTTATTTTATTTGTCCCAATATTTTGGGGGCTACCTACCCCAATAAAAAATAAAAAAAAACATTGTTGGCTACCTCCTCCTCCTCCATTGCTGCCTCCACCTACAACACCACATTCACCGCCTCCTCAACCTCCGACTCCATATCCACCTCCTTCTCTGAGTTGCAGGTTAATAATTTGTAATTTTTAGTTATTTTATTTTAAGTTATTTCCCTATCCACATTTGTTTGCAGAGCAGTTGCCATGCTCTTAAGCACATTTTGATGCCTTTTGCAGCCCTCTAGACCTTTCCAGGACTATTTTATAGCTATTTTAATGCAAAAAAGTGCCAATTTTACAGCCGTAAATTGAAAAAATTCTTATTTTTAATTGTCGGGTGCCATTTTGCAATTTTTGGCATATACAAACCCCTGCTGTGCCTGGGTGACAGGGGCCTAAATCTCTCAAAATCCTCTGTTCTATTGCTGGGTGACATGAACCCCCTTTTGCCCTGAATGAACCCCTGCTGTGCCTGGGTGACAGGGGCCTAAATCTCTCAAAATCCTCTGTTCTATTGCTGGGTGACATGAACCCCCTTTTGCCATGAATGAACCCCTGCTCTGCATTGCTGACAGGGAACAAAATTTAGTGAAAACATCTGTTACTGATCGGAAGATTCGCGACTACAAGCGCACGCTGATGATGGCATTCCCACCTGACAGCGGGGGCACAGTAGAAGCACAAGGCGAAGGCAGAAGAGGAGGAAGAGGTCGCCAATGCAGCTGGGGCACCGCCAGCACCTGAGAAGGCAGGGTTAGCATGGCCCAAATGTGGAAAAGCTTTGTCAGCCTTGGAGGTGCTGACCTGCCCTGCAGCCAGTCTATAGTGTGAACGTGTGTTTAGCACGGCAGAGAGCATTATCACAGGCCACAGCCAATGTGGACAAGCTTACCTTTATTAAAATGAACCAGGCATGGATCCCACAGGACTTGTCCGTACCTTGTGCAGAATAGACATTTATACCAGCCTCAACCATCCATTCTTGTACTCAAGTGCACTTATTCTTTGTTTTATTTTGTTATATGTCCCAATATTTTGGAGGATTCCCCAATTAAAAAATAAAAAATAACACAAATCAGTGTTGGCTACCTATTCCTCCTTCACCGCCGCTTCCACCTACACCGCCACGTCAACCTACACCGCCACATCCACCCATCCACTGCCTCCTCAACCTCCGACTCCTAGATCCAGATTGTTATTTTTAATTTTTCTGTATTTTATGTTATTTTAAGTCATTTCCCTATCCACAATTGTTTGCAGAACAGTTGCCATGCTCTTAAGCACATTTTGATGCCTCTAGCCCTTTCCAGGACTATTTTAGAGCCATTTTAGTGCCCAAAAGTTCAGGTCCCCATTGACTTCAATGGGGTTCAGGTTCGGGGTCAAGTTCGGGTCAAGTTCGGGTCCCAAACACGAACTTTTTTTTCAAGTTCGGCCGAACTCGTCGAAACCCGAACATCCAGGTGTCCGCTCAACTCTAGTCCTAATGCATTCTGAATGGAAAGCAATCCGTTCAGTATGCATCAGAATGTCTTCCGTTCCGTCCCTTTTTCTTCGGCTAAAATTCCAGAACACTTGCATTAATTTCCATTGAAATGTATTAAAATTGCTGCATTGACGGATCCGGTCTTCCAGTCTGTGCATGACTTTTCAAAGTGTGAAAAAATAAATACCAGATCCGTTTTTCCGGATGACACCGGAGAGACGGATCCGGTATTTCAATGCATTTGTCAGCAACGGAACTGCCTGCCGGAATCCAACAACGCTAGTGTGAAAGGGGCCTTAGAATTGTTTTTTTTCTTTCTTTCTTTATTTATTTTTACAATGTCGTGTAAAAATTGTGAAAACTTTCTCTGTCACTGCAGACATGACAAAACATTTTATGAATTTATTCTTATTTTTTATTTGTTTTTCCAAAAAAGGATTTTTTTTATTTATTATTCTTCACACATAGAAACATAGAAACATAGAATGTGTCGGCAGATAAGAACCATTTGGCCCATCTAGTCTGCCCAATATACTGAATACTATGGATAGCCCCCGGCCCTATCTTATATGAAGGATGGCCTTATGCCTATCCCATGCATGCTTAAACCCCTTCACTGTATTTGCAGCTACCACTTCTGCAGGAAGGCTATTCCATGCATCCACTACTCTCTCAGTAAAGTAATACTTCCTTATATTACTTTTAAACCTTTGCCCCTCTAATTTAAAACTGTGTCCTCTTGTGGTAGTTTTTCTTCTTTTAAATATGCTCTCTTCCTTTACCGAGTTGATTCCCTTTATGTATTTAATTAGTATTTAATTAGTTTTTTTTTAAAACATCTAAACAGGGGACCTGAACATGAGATCTTCTGATCACTGATATAATACACTGCAATACTACTGTTACAATCCAAGATGTCTGTCATTGTAAAACCGTATCCGGCAGTCCTGGAGGTGATTGTTGGGTCCCTGGCCGCCATAATTACTCATAATTACCCATCAGAACCCTGCAATCATGTCTCGGGGGAGATAGTGGTGAAGGGTGGGAGCCTCACACTAACTAGCTGATTGCCATAAGGTACTTTTAAGGTTCAGGGGTTAAACTGTATTATTTGAGAGGGAGGGGTTCACAATGATGGAAATACATAGGGGGAAATTCATCATTCCCCATACGCCTCTTTTTGCTGTGGAAAAGTTGAAAATCCACTAGGTTTGCAACTTTTTAATGTATATTGCAAGTCTTCAAAAATCGGTATGGTGAAGGCATCGCAAGTGTGGGGCCACCACCACCACCGGCTAATTCATCATTAATTACACCAGAAAGTGGCATAAATAACGACTGAAATCTACGGAAGCTACTAGCTGTCATAGATCTTATTCCGGAGCACGGACTGCCGGAGGAGGCAGGTAATTCATGCTCGTCATACATGACATGCCTCCTTCGGCAGCACAAATCCTATCAAGACCACCCCAGCCTGGATAAAGCCTCATTCACACTGTGACGAATACCACGCCTTGCGCCCGCTTGACGTCACCTACGTTGAGCTCACGAGATGCGGTATGGTCACTTGTTACCAAAGCGTGACGTTACGCCCTCCAGAGGAGCAGGTAAGGTCAGCTTGGTACAGTTTACACTGATACCTCCTGTACACGCGGGCACAGAGAGGCAACAAGCTGAAAGAGCCTTTTCACTGCCGCAGTGAAAACAGCGCTGTCTCAGCCCAGGTATCTGCCACCAGCTTCTCGTTTGATATAAGCCTGGTCCGCTAACGGGATTACATAGGGTGAAAAACCAACCCGCGGTAGCTTATAACTAGGCCGAAACATGGACGTGGGGATTCGAGATCGAGATATAAGATAGCACAAGATTAAATTATATATTGAATCGCCTTAAGGGCACACAAGATATAACACTATACACACAGAGAATATATACAGTGGTCTGAGGTTACAGATACAGGCGATATGGGTACAACAGGGTTAAGCAGAGCAAAAGTCAGTTACCGGGTTGAAAGTTGAAAGTTCTATGATGGTGGAATAGTCCTTGGCTGAAGTTAAGTCAATGTCAGTTTCCAGGTCTCTCCAAACACATTTGCATGATGTGACCCCCTTTGAGAAAAAGATGCCGCCTGCTAGCTTGCATGGGCTTATGACCTGTAGCTGGCCGCTCCCCTCCCCGCCTCTGGGCAGGGTCCACCCCTCCTTCTCTGGTGCTGGCAGCAAATGACCCATAAAACCCCTTAGGGCTCATAGTCCCAGACCACAATGTCGCAGGAAGATGGTTCCGGGCCCAATTGATCCGCCTGGGTTCCAGCTACAACTAGAGTCCAAGCATGGTACCGATATTTGGTTTCTGTGGGGAGATATGTATATCTCCCCTCCCTGGCATCCTAGCCTTAAGCCAGTAGAACGTGGATGCTTGGCTTTGCCCCACGGTCACAAAAAGATAACCGAATTATGCCTGGCATGGACGGACGATTCATAATTCCTTATGAAATGTAGGTGCCAACATGTCTGGGAGGTATCATTGATCCTGGGCAAGAGCTGAGACCTCCTGCTGGGGGTTTTCCTGCAGGATTAGCTTGCCTCCAAACTGGCTGGTTGAGGTGTGATTTTATCCACCTGGGGCCTCCTTGAAGCTTGGACCCCTGGGGCTTCCTCCCTTGCTAGCTGACTGTAGATGGCCGGGGGTGCGAACATATTTTGCATGTACACTGGCTGTGTACATGCCAAAAAGTGAATCAAATGACAATCAGGGCTGCCAATAAATGATAATCCATATTCCTCACACATATATTCTTGTCCGTGCTCAAATCCGTGAAAAGGTGGTCAGTGATGCCTCCGTGAAGATGCTCGTGATGGATCCATGTGTCCATTTTATGCTGTCCATGTGTTATCTGTGTTTCATGGACACGATGCAGCTGAAAAAAACTTTTCAAAGCATCTCTTCCTAATTATCCCTGAATAGGTTTGAATGGGACTATAATGGGCGTTATGGATCTGTGCACACGGACAAAATAGACCATGCTAAAACCACGGACCCACGGATTGTGCTAAAACATGGACGTGTGAATACACAAATTAAAATGAATGGGTACATGTGCTGTCAGTGGAGTAGATGTACAGCACATGTGGAGCACTAAGGTGCGAATGAGGCTTAAAGGGGTATTCCCATCTGAGACAATGGGGGCATATCGCTAGGAGTACTTCAGCCACCACTTTGGCTTGCTCCATTCTCAGAGGTGGGACCTGCACCCATCAGACAATGGGGGCATATCCTAGCGATATGCCCCCGTTGTCTCAGATGAGACAACTACTTTAAGTCAGGGCCATAGTGTGAAGCTGTAAGATGCTCATTAAGTCGCTCTCTCTGTCTCCACAGGTGGCGCTCTGACTTGCAAAGTGTGTATGACTGCCAATGCTAAATATTGCAATGCCTCCAGCGTGGTCTGTCCTGAGGATCATGTCTGCGCCTCCTCCTACACCCTGACGAATACACGTGCGATACGTTATTATACAATTTTTTTGTGGCAGATATTTATCACATCCCCTATCCTGTGTTGTTGACAACCACCTATGGCATCTGTAATACCATTTCTGCACTCCGCTACTGTCTCTAATGGTCTAACATAAATGTCATCTTTGTATTTATTTCCAGGACCTTCACATTGTGTATTTATAATCTTGCTATGTTACTGTTATGTTCATGTACTGTGCCTGGTTCCCCAGCAGGAGGCAGCAGATATATCGCAGAGAGATACTTAGATAGAATAGAACTTACCATTCCATTCTCTACCCTTTGGGCAGAAGTGGGCGAGTCCTGCTTTCTAATTGTCCTAACATTATATTCAATAACCTTTCTATACTGTTTTGTCATGTAAACTCATTTGCATAAACTTGGGCATATGGGAAAGACATGCAAATAGTGTTTCAGCTGAAAAACAAGGCAGATTCAGCTAATTTGCATGTCTTTCCCATATGCCTAAGTTTATGCAAATGAGTTTGCATGACAAAACTGTATAGAAAGGTTATTGGATATAATGTTAGGACAATTAGAAAACTGAAAATTTTTATGCAGCCCTCCTAAGCAGTGAGAGTTAGCTGGCATCCAAAAAATGTTTTACTATTTTTGTCACCCTAATGATAATGATCTAGGTGCGCAGGTCCCCCAAGACATCTAACTCAAATTTGGCAACTTTGAGGCTTACTGGCTCAGATTAGAGCTGGTTTTGCATGTCTCGTAGTGCACAAGGCTGCCATTGTAAGGTATGCTGACTACCTGTCTCATAGATAGGTTGTTGGCTTGCACATACCTAGCTTTTGGCGTACAGCCTTTGTCTGATTGTCTGTTATATGTTGTTTATTGTGTGTTATAAGTAATGATTTATTTTAAAAATAATATAGCATCTATAAAAATAAATGATTAATAATAGGTAGGAAAATATTTATAATAAAAGTTTATTAATGATAAGTAAAATAACAACTTTAAAGAATAAGAAGGTATGAATGATAGCATAATAAGGATTAAGAGAAGTTATATATAATAAGTGAGAAAATAATAATCTAGAATATTCACTATTACGAAGATATAGCATTATATTCTAGATCTTCGCGAATTGTAGAAGTGCTGATATTCGCGATAAAAATTAGCGATTAGAATATTCGCTCTCAACACTACTCATAGAACACCCTGACTCCTTGCAGATTTACAATGTGTCCGGAGGGGGTCAACATGCAAAGGCACCCCACTCCACAGATGGAGAACAGACTGAAAGTCCAGCTACCAGACTAAAGCAGAGTTTAGGACAGCAGAGAGAGAAAGCAGTTATCAACTTTGCCTGTCAGTTTATGCCAAAGCCTGCTGGAACCAAGAGAAAGCCAGAATATTGTCTGAATGCAAGTAAGGCCTCATGTACACGACCGTTTTTCGGGTCCGCATCAGTTTTTCGGGTGCGGACCCATTCACTTCAATGGGGCCCCAAAAGATGCGGACAGCACTCCGTGTGCTGTCCGCATCCGTTGCTCCGTTCCGAGGCCCCGGAAAAAAAATATAACCTGTCCTATTCTTGTCTGTTTTGCGGACAAGAATAGGCATGTCTACAATGGGCCGCCGGTTCCGTTCCGCAAATTGCGGTAGGCACACGGGCGGCTTCCATTTTTTGCCGATCCATGCTTTGCGGACTGCAAAAAACGGAACGGTGGTGTGCATGTAGCCTAAAGTTGTTGAACATTACAAGAGTCTGGACTCCATATTTAGTCTTCACCTCCACCATTACTCATCCCCTTTATTACTCAACCCTGGGAATCGGCTGTATCCAGGTAGGAGCACGTCACTGTAGTTCTGGAATTCTAATCATGAAACTGCTAGATCTGGATGAACTCCTTATTGTTAGAGGAGCACTGCAGAGCACGGATTATTGTCATTTAGTAGTTCTGTATGATGAAGAATAGCCAGAAGCAAAGTCAGAAGTATGAGGATTATAGAATATCTTATATTGTCTGTTATTATAGATGGGGCGATGTTCTCCATGTTGTGTGCTCCCAGACATCACTGTGATGCCCCGGGCAGTATCAGTGCATCCAGCGGTCGACTCCAGAGAAGCACAACCTGCTGTGACACAGATAACTGTACTCCACCGCCCCCCACATGTAAGTATCACTGACCACCATGAATCATCCCTACAGCCCCTGACCTTTAACTATATACAAAGCAAACACATTGCAAAATCCCATGTGCCCAAGCTGGAGGCCTCCAAGGGCCCCTTCAGTGCCCTCTGTATTACTGAGGGGAGGGCCCTAGTCCACTATAGTGGGTACATTATTTCTGTTGAAAGTTGGCATATGCAGTTCTATTCTACAGTATGTATATTATAACAGATGTGCAAATAGAAAATATGTGGCATATTATCTGAATTTCTGGACCAGATTATTCTAATATATATTTTTGGGGATTTATAATTAATTGATGATTATTTATCCTTTTTTTATTTTTATTTATTTATTTTTTATTATTGTTGATTATTTATTTGACTTTTTCATTTTTTAATTAATTTATTTTATGAACATATTTATTTATTTAATTATTTATTATTTTACTCTGACTATTTGTTGATCACATCTTAATATTTGTTTTATATATCTATTTGTTTATTTGCTTATTTGATTTTTTATAAATAATTGCTAATTGTCTTTTTTATTTCTTGTTATTTAGTATTTATTATTTGAGTATTTTTTTAGATTTTTAATTTATTTTCTTTTATGGGTTTATTTATTCAGTTTAGCATTTATTATTTAGTGCTTTTTATTTATTGATTGATTATTTTTAATATGTATTCATCTGTACTTTTAATTATTTATTTGATATTTATAATTAATTGTTAATTATTTATAATTTTTATTGATTATTTATTGATCATTAGTTTATTTGCTATTTACAGTATAATTATTTGTGTATTTATCATTTTTATTTAGTATTTATTGATGATTATTTGTCTTTAAAATTTTTATTTATGTATTTATTTGTATTTTTTAGCTTCATTTTTTTTACTGCTCATTATTTATTTATTCAATTCTTATTTTTTTTATATTTATTTATTTTAGTACCCAATTATAATTTTCAACCAAATGGCTTAACCTGCCAAACCTGCTTATCTGTCTCCTCAAAGTGGTGTTCCTCTATGCATACCATAGACTGTACTGGAGAGGAAGACACCTGCCTGCTCCAAACCAGCCAATACTACGGTAAATTGAATAGATAGATAGATAGATAGATAGATAGATAGATAGATAGATAGATAGATAGAGTAAAATTAACCGAATATTTCCACCAAAAGTGGTCTACAGATAAAAGAGGATGGACATTCGCAAAACTAAAATGGTGCTCCATCTTTTGTGCTAATTCTTGCCATCTGGACCACCATTATTAGGCCCATTCACTCCTAGCCCTCACGGCTACCATGCTGGCTATAATTTCTGTGTAGTTATCACAAGCCAACCCTTCTCCAAGTTTTATCAGTAATCATATGGTCTACCTCCATGGTACATTTATCCTTGGTCAAGAGAAAACTTGACCTCAACTTGCCACTCTTCTAACTTCTCAGCTGTTGCAAAACTACAACTCCAAGCATATTGAGAGGCATAGTTTTACAACAGCTCTAAGACTACAGGTTGGACATCAGTGCTTTAGGTCTTTTCCATTGAGCCTAAATAAGAGGTGTCCAACACTGAAAAGCAGATTAGAAACCATGGTGTAGTTGAGGTAGACCAGTTCTTTTGAAGTCTTCATCTAAATTTGGACTAAAGAAGTAACAAGCCCCAAAATCATGATTTGCTTCTTCATCAGAAATAAGAAAGGTCATGGAGCCCCTAAACCTGGATAGGCTACAAGAGACCATGAAAAGAGCATGATGTGGCCTCTTAAAACAACTACACAATCTCAAGAACCCCTGACAATCAGCTGTTATTTGTGGGGAGACCTGTCAGCAAGTCTTCAATTTCCCTCACCCCTAGAAGAGAAGCTTTTCACAGTGCCTGTTAAAGTCAAAGATGGCCTCCAGAATGAGAGATACTGTCTATAGCCACTCTAAGTGGGGATGGTCCTGAAATAAGTACCACCTACTCCCTAATCAAGTATTTTGTGATGCATTTTCTAAAGCAGAGAACTGTTGTAAATTATTATGTATTTATTACATTTTGTTTTGCTGTATTATATTTTAAAGCATTATGTGCTGATATTTTGGCGGTTCTTTTTGTAGCTCCCATAAGGAGATCAGCAGCAGTTCGTGGATGTGCCACTAAAAGTATCTGCTCTCTCGGCACCCAGAGGATAGAATTTGGCACCCTTAAAATGAAGTTCAAGTATTCATGTGTATTCGCCGGAAGTACACATCTGCAAAACGGATTGGTCGCTCCTTTGACTGTTGCACTCGCAGTAGTAAAATATTTTGCATCACAAAAATGAACATAAACTAAGATTCAAATATGGTCGGAGGTGATACAAAGAGTATATTAAATATTACTATATATTTATATTATTATATTGTTATTAGAGTTGAGCGAACACCTGGATGTTCGGGTTCGAGAAGTTCGGCTGAACTTCCCGGAAATGTTGGGGTTTGGGATCCGAACTCGACCCGAACTCCGCCCGAACCCGAACCCCATTGAAGTCAATGGGGACCCGAAATTTTTGGCACTAAAAAGGCTGTAAAACAGCCCAGGAAAGGGCTAGAGGGCTGCAAAAGGCAGCAAAATGTAGGTAAATCCCCTGCAAGCAAATGTGGATAGGGAAATGAATAAAAATAAAAATAAAATAAATAAAAAATAACCAATATCAATTGGAGAGAGGTCCCATAGCAGAGAATAAGGCTTCATGTCATAGCAGAGAATCAGGCTTCATGTCACCCACCACTGGAACAGGCCATTGTCAGATATTTTTAGGCCCCGGCACCCAGACAGAGGAGAGAGGTCCCATAGCAGAGATTCAGGCTTCATGTCATAGCAGAGAATCAGGCTTCACGTCACCCAAAACTGGAACAGGCCACTGTCAGATATGTTTAGGCCCCGGCACCCAGACAGAGGAGAGAGGTCCCATAGCAGAGAATCAGGCTTCATGTCATAGCAGAGAATCATGCTTCATGTCACCCAACACTGGAACAGGCCACTGTGAGATATTTTTAGGCCCCGGCACCCAGACAGAGGAGAGAGGTCCCATAGCAGAGAATCAGGCTTCATGTCATAGCAGAGAATCATGCTCCATGTCACCCAACACTGGAACAGGCCACTGTCAGATATGTTTAGGCCCCGGCACCCAGACAGAGAAGAGGGGTCCCATAGCAGAGAATCAGGCTTCATGTCATAGCAGAGAATCAGGATTCATGTCACCCAACACTGGAACAGGCCACTGTCAGATATTTTTAGGCCCCGGCACCCAGACAGAGGAGAGAGGTCCCATAGCAGAGAATCAGGCTTCATGTCATAGCAGAGAATCAGGATTCATGTCACCCAACACTGGAACAGGCCACTGTCAGATATTTTTAGGCCCCGGCACCCAGACAGAGGAGAGAGGTCCCATAGCAGAGATTCAGGCTTCATGTCATAGCAGAGAATCAGGCTTCATGTCACCCAACACTGGAACAGGCCACTGTGAGATATTTTTAGGCCCCGGCACCCAGACAGAGGAGAGGGGTCCCATAGCAGAGAATAAGGCTTCATGTCATAGCAGAGAATTATGCTTCATGTCACCCAACACTGGAACAGGCCACTGTCAGATATTTTTAGGCCCCGGCACCCAGACAGAGGAGAGAGGTCCCATTGCAGAGAATCAGGCTTCATGTCACCCACCACTGGAACAGGCCACTGTCAGATATTTAGGCCCCGACACCCAGACAGAGGAGAGGTTCATTCAACTTTGGGTTGCCCCGCAATATAATGGTAAAATTAAAAAAAGAGGATTGAATGAAGTTCCCTGGAGTACAAGAATATATTGTTAAGGGGATGTAGTTATAAATGTCTAATCTGCACAAGGGATGGACAGGTCCTGTGGGATCCATGCCTGGTTCATTTTTATGAACGTCAGCTTGTCCACATTGGCTGTGGACAGGCGGCTGCGTTTGTCTGTAATGACGCCCCCTGCCGTGCTGAATACACGTTCAGACAAAACGCTGGCCGCCGGGAAGGCCAGCACCTCCAAGGCATAAAAGGCTAGCTCTGGCCACGTGGACAATTTGGAGACCCAGAAGTTGAATGGGGCCGAACCATCAGTCAGTACGTGGAGTGAAATGCTGCCTCCTGCTAACACGTTCCGTATCAGGTGGTGGTGCAGTTAGCTGTGGCGTGGGGACAAAACTTTTCCACATCTCTGCCATGCTAATCCTGCCCTCAGAGGAGCTGGCCGTGACACAGCTGCGTTGGCGACCTCTTCCTCCTCCCCTGCCTTCACCTTGTGCTTCCACTTATCCCCCGGCGTCAGTCGGGAATGCTCTCAGAAGCGTGTCTACCAGCGTGTGCCTGTTGTCGCACATCTTCCGATCACGCTCCAGTGAGGGAATTAAAGACTGCACATTGTCTTTGTAACGGGGATCCAGCAGGGTGGCCACCCAGTAGTCAGCACACGCTAAAATGTGGGCAACTGCCCAGAGGTAAGGACAAGCTGTCCTCCTGTGGGAGGCGTATCATCATCGTCCTGCGTTTCCCCCCAGCCACGCACCAGTGATGGGCCCGAGCTGCGTTGGGTGCCACCCCGCTGTGAACATGCTTCATCCTCATCCTCCTCCACCTCCTCCTCATCCTCGTCCTCCTCGTCCTCCAGTAGTGGGCCCTGTCTGGCCACATTTGTACCTGGCCTCTCCTGTTGCAAAAAACCTCCCTCTGAGTCACTTCTAAGAGACTGGCCTGAAAGTGCTAAAAATGCCCCATCTTCCTTCTCCTCCTCTTCCTCCTCCTGGGCCACCTCCTCTTCCATCATCGCCCTAAGTGTTTTCTCAAGGAGACATAGAAGTGGTATTGTAACGCTGATAACGGCGTCATCGCCACTGGCCATGTTGGTAGAGTACTCGAAACAGCGCAACAGGGCACACAGGTCTCGCATGGAGGCCCAGTCATTGGTGGTGAAGTGGTGCTGTTCCGCAGTGCGACTGACCCGTGCGTGCTGCAGCTGAAACTTCACTATGGCCTGCTGCTGCTCGCACAGTCTCTCCAGCATGTGCAAGGTGGAGTTCCACCTGGTGGGCACGTCGCATATGAGGCGGTGAGCGGGAAGGCCGAAGTTACGCTGTAGCGCAGACAGGCGAGCAGCGGCAGGATGTGAACGCTGGAAGCGCGCACAGACGGACCGCACATTATGCAGCAGCTCTGACATGTCGGGGTAGTTGTGAATGAACTTCTGCACCACCAAATTCAGCCTGCCACAACTCCTGCGCGGTGTGGGGCCTGTCCCCCAAACATATGAGTTTCAGAATGGCCTGCTGACGTTTACCCCGGGCTGTGCTGAAATTGGTGGTGAAGGTGTGTGGCTGACTGGATGTGCAGGTGGAAGAAGAGGAGGAAGCCGAGTAGGAGGAGGAGGCTACAGGAGGCAAAGAATGTTGCCCTGCGATCCTTGGCGGCGCAAGGACGTGCGCCAAACAGCTCCCTGCCTGGGGCCCAGCCGCCACTACATTTACCCAGTGTGCAGTTAGGGAGATATAGCGTCCCTGGCCGTGCTTACTGGTCCACGTATCTGTGGTTAGGTGGACCTTGCCACAGATGGCGTTGCTCAGTGCACACTTGATTTTTTTTGATACTTGGTTGTGCATTGAGGGCACGGCTCTCCTGGAGAAGTAGTAGTGGCGGCTGGGATCGATTTACTGTGGGACAGCAAGCGACATGAGCTGTTTGAAGCTGTCCATCTCCGCCAACCTGAATGACAGCATTTCAAAGGCCAGTAGTTTAGAAATTCTGGCATTCAGGGCCAGGGATCGAGGGTGGCTAGGTGAGAATTTACGCTTTCTCTCAAATGTTTGTGAGATGGAGAGCTGAACGCTGCCTTGTGACATGGTTGAGATGCTTGGTGACGGAGGTGGTGGTGTTGGTGGTACATCCCATGTTTGCTGGGCGGTAGGTGCCAACGTTCCTCCAGAGGTGGAGGAAGAGGCCGAGGCAGAAGAGGTAGAGGGGGAGCCTGAGTGAGTTCCTTGTTTTTAAGGTGTTTACTCCACTGCAGTTCATGCTTTGCATGCAGGTGCCTGGTCATGCAGGTTGTGCTAAGGTTCAGAACGTTAATGCCTCGCTTCAGGCTCTGATGGCACAGCGTGCAAACATTGTTTAAAGAACTGCCACGGCAGGGAACTCCTTGAAGCTGCCTTTGGGGTGCTGGGTCCCAGATGGCGGTGGCCAGTAGCAGGCGGACTCTCTTGGCGGCGGGTGTTCTGCTTTTGCCCACTGCTCCCTCTTTTGCTACGCTGTTGGCTCGGTCTCACCACTGCCTCTTGCTCCGAACTCTGAAAGTCAGTGGCACGACCTTCATTCCATGTGGGGTCTAGGACCTCATCGTCCCCTGCATCGTCGTCCACCCAGTCTTCCTCCCTGACCTCCTGTTCAGTCTGCACACTGCAGACTCAGCAGTTGGCACCTGTGTTTCATCATCATCAGAGACGTGCTGAGGTGGTATTCCCATGTCCTCATCATCAGGAAACATAAGTGGTTGTGTGTCAGTGCATTCTATGTCTTCCACCGCTGGGGAAGGGCTAGGTGGATGCCCTTGGGAAACCCTGCCAGCAGAGTCTTCAAACAGCATAAGAGACTGCTGCATAAGTTGAGGCTCAGACAGTTTCCCTGATATGCACGGGGGTGATGTGACAGACTGATGGGCATGGGTTTCAGGCGCCACCTGTGCACTTTCTGCAGAAGACTGGGTGGGAGATAATGTGAACGTGCTGGATCCACTGTCGACCACCCAATTGACTAATGCCTGTACCTGCTCAGGCCTTACCATCCTTAGAACGGCATTGGGCCCCACCAAAAATCGCTATAAATTATGGCGTCTACTGGGACCTGAGGTAGTTGGTACACTAGGACGTGTGGCTGTGGCAGAACGGCCACGTCCTCTCCCAGCACCAGAGGGTCCACTAATACCACCACGACCATGTCCGCGTCCCTTACTAGATGTTTTCTCATTGTTACCGTACACCACAATAAGAAAAAAAATATTTGGCCCAATGTATTGAATTCAAATTCAGGCCTTTTTTTTACAGGCACCTAACACTATCTGGCTATCTACTTAGGTATCGTATTACACTAATACAGGAACAGCAGTAACCACAGATTTAGCTGAATATAAATTGTAGGCCTAGTATTTAGGCGGTGGATGACAGGTATACGTTTACGGACAGAATTAGACTTGGTGATGCACGGTAGCGTTTGAAGTTATTGAGAATGACCCTATCCGCACCTTCAATCTAATATACCCTTTTATGGATAGATTTAAACTTGGCCTGATACAGCAGAAAACAATTATTTAGGGAATTGCTAAGTTGGGAATTGTATTCAACCCAGAACAAAAACTGTGCTTCTGCAGACAGCAGACAGTATTATAATTGGCTAGCCACAGCTGAAACACCAGATTTAGGGTACTGCTATTTTGGCAATTGTATTTTACCCCTCAATAAAATGGCAAGCACAGCCAAGTCCCCGATGTAGGATATAGCAAAAAAAAAAACACACTATTGATGGTTAAAAATGGACTTGGTGGCAGCTTGTGCTTGCGCACCACAAGACACAAAATGGCCGCCGATCACCCCAGAAAAAAGTGACTGAAAAACGCTCTGGGCAGCCTAAAAACAGTGAGCAATTGAATAGCTGAGGTTGTATGATACACAGCTGTACATCGATCACTTTAGTAAGTAAATCACTGCCTAATCTCGCCCTAACAGCAGCAGCTACATCCTATCCCTACACTGATCAGAGCAGAGTGACGGGCGGCGCTACGTGATTCCAGCTTAAATAGAGGCTGGGTCACATGCTGCACTGGCCAATCACAGCCATGCCAATAGTAGGCATGGCTGTGATGGCCTCTTGGGGCAAGTAGTATGACGCTTGTTGATTGGCTGCTTTGCGGCCTTTCAAAAAGCGCCAAGAAAGCGCCGAACACTGAATCCGAACCCGGACTTTTACGAAAATGTTCAGGTTCGGGTCCGTGTCACGAACACCCCAAAATTCTGTACGAACCCGAACTATACAGTTCGGGTTCGCTCATCCCTAAACAAGAGCTGTAAAATTTTGTATTTTTCCCAAAAAGGGTGTTTTTTTTATTAACAGAATATGACAGCAGTATCTAACGCTTGTGTTTAACACTGACAGATGCAATAAGGGCTTTAAAATTTAGTATTTTGCCCAAAAATTGAGTTTTTTTAATAACAGAATATGACAGCAGTATCTAACGCTTGTATCTCACACTGAAAGATGTAGCCAAGGCCGCCAATTCAGTATTTTGCCCAAAATGGGTGTTTTTTTTTTTACACCCAGAATATTATTGCTGTATTTCAAGCTTGTATCTCACACTGACAGATGCAGCCAAGGCTGCAATATTAAGTACTTTGCCCAAAATGGGTGTTTTTTTAATAATGAAATAGAAGACCGCTATCTAGCACATGTATCTCACACTGACAGATGCAGCCAAGGCCGCAAATTTTGTATTTAGTTTAAAATGAATGTTTTATTTAATAAAATAATAGAATACCACTGCCTAAGGCTTGTATCTTACACTGACAGATACAGCATAGGCTGCAAAAATAAGTATTCTGCCCAAAAAGGGTGTTTTTTTGATAACAGAATAGAACAGCAGTATCTAATGCGTGTAACTCACATTTACAGATACAGCAAAGACTGCAATATTAAGTACTTTGCCCAAAATGGGTGTTTTTTTGATAACAGAATAGAACAGAAAGTATCTAAGGCGTGTATCTCACACTGACAGATGCAGCAAAGGCTGTAAATTTTGTTTTTATCCCAAAATGGGTGTTTTTTTATAACAGAATAAAACACCACTATCTAACACATGTATCTCACACTGACAGATGCAGCCAAGCCGCAAATTTTGTATTTAGTTTAAAATGAATGTTTTATTTAAAAAAAAATACCACTACCTAAGGCTTGTATCTTACACTGACAGATACAGCATAGGCTGCAAAAACAAGTATTCTGCCCAAAATGGGTGTTTTTTTGATAACAGAATAGAACAGCAGTATCTAATGCGTGTAACTCACATTGACAGATACAGCAAAGACTGCAATATTAAGTACTTTGCCCAAAATGGATGTTTTTTTTGATAACAGAATAGAACAGAAAGTATCTAAGGCGTGTATCTCACACTGACAGATACAGCAAAGGCTGTAAATTTAGTTTTTATCCCAAAATGGGTGTTTTTTTAATAACAGAATAAAACACCATTATCTAATGCGTTTATCTCACACTGACAGATGCATCCAAGGCCGCAAATGAAGTATTTTGCTCAAAATGGGTGTTTTTTTAATAACAGAATAGAACACCACTATCTAACGCGTGTATCTCATATTGACAGATAGAACTAATGCTGCAAAATTCAGTATTTTGCCCAAAATGTTTGTTTTTTCTGTCCCAGAATATTATTGCTGTATTTCAAGCTTGTATCTCACACTGACAAATGCAGCCAAGGCCGCAAATTTTGTATTTGGCCCAAAATGGGTGTTTTTTTTAATAACAGATTAGAGTATCTCACAATGACAGATGTGTAACACGTGTGTCTCACAATGACAGATGCAGCAAAGGCTGCAAAATTCTGTATTTTGGCCAAAATGGGTGTTTTTTAAATTATATAATATGACAGCAGTATCTAACGCTTGTGTTTCACACTGACAGATGCAATAAGGGCTGTAAAATTTAGTATTTTGCCCAAAAATTTAGTTTTTTTTTAACTCCTTAAGGATACAGCCTTATTTCACCTTAAGGACCAGGCAATTTTTT
>NC_053389.1:27588833-27641617 GCF_905171765.1 Bufo bufo | reverse complement strand
ATTTCAGCCACTTTCTGCTTATACCGGGGGTCTAGTAGCGTGGCCACCCAGTACAGGTCATTCTCCTTCAGCCTTTTTATACGAGGGTCCCTCAACAGGCATGACAGCATGAAAGACCCCATTTGCACAAGGTTGGATGCCGAGCTACTCATGTCCCGTTCCTCGTCCTCACTGATCTCATTGAAGGACTGTTCCTCCCCCCAGCCACGTACAAAACCACGGGTACCAGATAGGTGCCAACGAGCACCCTGGGATGCCTGCTGTGGTTGGTCTTCCTCCTCCTCAAAGCCACATTCCTCCTCTGACTCCTCTTCCTCAGACCCCTCTTCCAGCGTTGCCGCAGGTCCAGCAAGCATAGTAACATAGTACATAAGGCCGAAAGAAGACATTTGTCCATCCAGTTCGGCCTGTTATCCTGCAAGTTGATCCAAAGGAAGGCAAAAAAAAAAAACTGTGAGGTAGAAGCCAATTTTCCCCACTTTAGGGGAATAAAAAATTCCTTCACGACTCCAATCAGGCAATCAGAATAACTCCCTGGATCAACGACCCCTCTCTAGTAGCTATAGCCTGTAATATTATTACACTCCAGAAATACATCCAGGCCCCTCTTGAATTCCTTTATTGTACTCACCATCACCACCTCCTCAGGCACAGAGTTCCATAGTCTCACTGCTCTTACCGTAAAGAATCCTCTTCTATGTTTGTGTACAAACCTTCTGTCCTCCAGACGCAGAGGATGTCCCCTCGTCACAGTCACAGTCCTGGGGATAAATAGATGATTGGATAGATCTCTGTACTGACCCCTGATATATTTATACATAGTAATTAGATCTCCCCTCAGTCGTCTTTTTTCTAAAGTGAATAACCCTAATTTTGATAATCTTTCAGGGTACTGTAGTTGCCCCATTCCAGGTATTACTTTAGTTGCCCTCCTCTGGACCCTCTCCAGCTCTGCTATGTCTGCCTTGTTCACAGGAGCCCAGAACTGTACACAGTCCTCCATGTGTGGTCTGACTAGCGATTTGTAAAGTGGCAGGACTTAGTTCTTATCACGGGCATCTATGCCCCTTCTGATGCAACCTATTATCTTATTGGCCTTGGCAGCAGCTGCCTGACACTGTTTTTTGCAGCTTAGTTTGCTGTTTATTAAAATTCCTAGATCCTTTTCCATGTCAGTGTTACCGAGTATTTTACCATTTATTATGTACGGGTGACTTGCATTATTCCTTCCCATGTGCATAACTTTACATTTGTCAGTGTTAAACCTCATCTGCCACTTATCTGCCCAAGCCTCCAATCTATCCAGATCCCTCTGTAGCAGTATACTGTCCTCTTCAGTGTTAATTACTTTACACAGTTTAGTGTCATCTGCGAAAATTGATACTTTACTATGCAAGCCTTCTACAAGATCATTAATAAATATATTGAAGAGAATAGGGCCCAATACTGACCCCTGAGGTACTCCACTAGTGACAGTGACCCAATCTGAGTATGTACCGTTAATAACCACCCTCTGTTTTCTATCATTGAGCCAGTTACTTACCCACATACAGACGTTTTCTCCCAGTCCGAGCATTCTCATTTTATATACTAACCTTTTATGTGGTACAGTGTCAAATGCTTTGGAGAAGTCCAGATATACGACATCCATTGATTCGCCACTGTCAAGTATAGAACTTACCTCCTCATAGAAACGGATTAAATTAGTTTGACATGACCAATCCCTCACAAAGCTATGCTGATATGGCGTTATTTGCTCATTTCCTTTGAGATGCTCTAAGATAGCATCTCTCAGAAAACCTTCAAACAGTTTACCCACAACAGATGTTAAACTTACCGGCCTATAGTTTCCAGGCTCTGTTTTTGGACCTTTTTTGAATATTGGCACCACATTTGCCATGCGCCAATCCTGTGGGACATTCCCTGTCAGTATAGAGTCTGCAAATATCAGAAATAAGGGTCTGGCTATGACATTACTTAATTCCCTTAGAATACGGGGGTGTATGCCATCCGGTCCTGGCGATTTGTCTATTTTAATCTTTTTAAGTCGCTGATGTACTTTTTCCTGGGTCAGACAGGACACTTTTAATGGGGAATTTATTTTTACATTCAGCATTTCATCTGACAGTTTATTTTCCTCAGTGAATACATTGGATAAAAAAATATTTAACAGCTTTGCTTTCTCCTCGTCGCTCTCTGCCACTCCCCCCTCATTACTCTTTAAAGGGCCGACACCTTCAGATTTATACTTTTTAACATTTATATAATTGAAGAACATTTTAGGATTAGTTTTACTCTCTTTGGCAATTAATCTCTCGGTCTCTAGTTTGGCCACTTTTATTTGTTTTTTACATGTTCTATTTTTTTCCTTATAGTTTTTCAGTGCTTCCGTGCTACCCTCCTGTTTTAGTGATTTATTGTCACGACCGCTACCCCAGCAGCAGTCGTGTCGCACCAGATGGAGGGGAAGGGGGACCCTTATCTACGGATAGGAATCGTATGGCCACCCCTGACTAACCCTAAGCTGGCACCTGTCTGCCCTGATACCCTAGACGGGGTGTGAACCTGTGCGGCGAGCAGGATGCCTAAACCCTCAGTCACCCTAAAGCCTAGAGTGGGGAAAGGCCGATGGGAGCACTAGTCACCATCACTCATGTCTAGGAGAACAGCAGGGGAAGACAGCAACAAACAAACTATATCAGAGATAGACTTATCCAGTCACGAGCAGAGAAGGCGATCCCAATCACGACCGTCCACGCCGGACAAGAGCTCCACAGCAACACCATCAAACGATCTCCTTCAAAGGTCAGAATAGAACTGGAAGTAAGGACTATATCTGGCAATGACTGCAAGTGAAAGTGAAACTAATATAGTAGCTGGGAGTGGCAGACAGGACTCACCTGAGAAGGATGCCTACAAACTCCCAGTCAGGACAAAAAGGTTCACAAGGCAAAACCCAGATGACATACCCTGAACCACGGAGCAAACTCACAAGCTATCGCGAGTAGCAAGTCGCTGCGACCTTCTCCTCCCAGACCTGTCTGGATCAGTCACAGTCGTGACAGTACCCCCCTTTCTACGAGGGGCCCCTGGACCCTCAAGACCAGGCCTCTCCGGATGGGAGCTATGAAAAGCCTGAATGAGTCTGTCCGCTTTTATCTCTGATGCTGGAACCCACATTCTCTCTTCGGAACCATAACCTTTCCAGTGCACCAGGTACTGAAGAGAGCGGCGAACATATCGTGAATCAACAATTTTTTCTACCTGAAACTCAAGACTGCCATCAACAACCACCGGTGGAGGCGGTAGTGGCAATGGTTCAGGAGGTTCTACATATCTCTTAAGCAGAGATCTGTGGAAGACATTATGGATCCTTAGAGTCTGAGGTAGCTCCAGACGAAAAGCCACCGGGTTAATGATCTTAATTACCCTATAAGGACCAATAAATCTCGGACCTAATTTCCACGAGGGAACCTTCAACTTGATATTTCTGGTAGACAACCACACCAAGTCATTCACCCCAAGGTCCGGACCTTCAGAGCGCTTCCTATCAGCCGCACGTTTGTATCTACCACCAATTCTCTTCAAACTTTCTTGCACACTCTGCCACACTGAAGAAAGTGAAGACGCAAATCGTTCCTCCTCGGGAATCCCAGACGGCCCCCCCTCACTAAACGTACAAAACTGAGGATGGAAACCATACGCACCAAAAAATGGTGACTTATCGGTGGATTCTTGACGACGATTATTAATGGCAAACTCGGCTAACGGTAAATAAGATGACCATTCCTCCTGATTTTCGGAAACAAAGCATCTCAAATATGTCTCTAGGTTTTGATTGGTACGTTCAGTCTGACCGTTGGACTGTGGATAGAAAGATGAAGAAAACGACAGATGAACCCCTAAACGAGAACAAAAAGCTTTCCAAAATTTAGAAACGAATTGGGTACCACGATCCGAAACAATATCGGAAGGGACCCCGTGAAGCTTCACGATGTGGTCAATAAAAACCTGAGCCAGTGTGTTAGCATTAGGCAATGCGGCAAGAGCAATAAAGTGCACCATTTTACTGAATCTGTCAACAACTACAAGGATAACAGTCTTCCCCGCTGATACTGGTAGATCCGTAATGAAATCCATTGACAGGTGCGTCCAAGGCCTGTTGGGGATGGCCAGAGGTAAAAGACGCCCTGCCGGACGAGTATGATCTACCTTAGAACGAGCACAGGTAGCACATGCAGACACAAAATTCAACACCTCCTGGCGCCATTTAGGCCACCAGAACCGACGAGACACTAACTCAGAGGTTGCCCTACTACCTGGGTGTCCTGCCAGTGTGGAGTTATGGTGTTCTTTTAGTATCTCCAGTCGTAAATTTTCTGGCACAAACAGTTTACCCGAGGGGCAGGAGGCCGTGGCGTCCCCCTGAGCTTCCAACACCCTCCCCTCCAAACCTGAGTGTAATGCAGAGACCACCACCCCCTTTTGCAAAATGGGCTCTGGTACCTCAACATCACCCCCTCCAGGAAAACTTCGAGACAATGCATCCGCCTTAGTATTTTTTGCCCCCGGGCGATAGGTTATTACAAAATTAAACCTAGTAAAAAATATCGACCACCGAGCCTGTCTAGGGGTGAGACGTTTAGCAGACTCCAGATATAATAAGTTTTTGTGATCAGTAATCACCGTGACGGGATGAACCGCCCCCTCCAAAAAATGACGCCACTCCTCAAAAGCCAACTTAATAGCCAAAAGTTCCCTGTTGCCAATATCATAGTTCCTTTCTGCAGTAGACAATTTCTTCGAAAAGAAAGCACACGGACGCCATTCACCAGGGGACGGGCCCTGAGATAGTACCGCTCCCACCCCCACCTCTGATGCGTCAACCTCTACAATAAAAGGAAGCGAGACATCTGGCTGTACGAGAATAGGGGCCGAGGTGAATCTCTCCTTCAGAGATGCAAAGGCAGTTTTGGCTGTTAAGTTGGCTTTTGAGGAGTGGCGTCATTTTTTGGAGGGGGCGGTTCATCCCGTCACGGTGATTACTGATCACAAAAACTTATTATATCTGGAGTCTGCTAAACGTCTCACCCCTAGACAGGCTCGGTGGTCATTATTTTTTACTAGGTTTAATTTTGTAATAACCTATCGCCGGGGGCAAAAAATACTAAGGCGGATGCATTGTCTCGAAGTTTTCCTGGAGGGGGTGATGTTGAGGTACCAGAGCCCATTTTGCAAAAGGGGGTGGTGGTCTCTGCATTACACTCAGGTTTGGAGGGGAGGGTTTTGGAAGCTCAGGGGGACGCCCCGGCCTCCAGCCCCTCGGGTAAACTGTTTGTGCCAGAAAATTTACGACTGGAGATACTAAAAGAACACCATAACTCCACACTGGCAGGACACCCAGGGGAAGACAGCAACAAACAAACTATATCAGAGATAGACTTATCCAGTCAAGAGCAGAGAAGGCAATCCCAATCACGACCGTCCACGCCGGATAAGAGCTCCACAGCAACACCATCAAACGATCTCCTTCAAAGGTCAGAATAGAACTGGAAGTAAGGACTATATCTGGCAATGACTGCAAGTGAAAGTGAAACTAATATAGTAGCTGGCACCTGTCTGCTAGTAGCTGGCAATGACTGCAAGTGAAAGTGAAACTAATATAGTAGCTGGCACCTGTCTGCCCTGATACCCTAGACGGGGTGTGAACCCGTGCGGCGAGCAGGATGCCTAAACCCTCAGTCACCCTAAAGCCTAGAGTGGGGAAAGGCCGATGGGAGCACTAGTCACCATCACTCATGTCTAGGAGAACAGCAGGGGAAGACAGCAACAAACAAACTATATCAGAGATAGACTTATCCAGTCACGAGCAGAGAAGGCGATCCCAATCACGACCGTCCACGCCGGACAAGAGCTCCACAGCAACACCATCAAACGATCTCCTTCAAAGGTCAGAATAGAACTGGAAGTAAGGACTATATCTGGCAATGACTGCAAGTGAAAGTGAAACTAATATAGTAGCTGGGAGTGGCAGACAGGACTCACCTGAGAAGGATGCCTACAAACTCCCAGTCAGGACAAAAAGGTTCACAAGGCAAAACCCAGATGACATACCCTGAACCACGGAGCAAACTCACAAGCTATCGCGAGTAGCAAGTCGCTGCGACCTTCTCCTCCCAGACCTGTCTGGATCAGTCACAGTCATGACATTTATATGCTTTCTTTTTGTCATTTATTGCTTTCTTTACAGTTTTATTTATCCACATTGGTTTCTTTTTGTTCCTTAACCTTTTATTCCCATACGGTATGTACCTCTCACAATGAGATTTTAGGATGTTTTTCAAGATATCCCATTTTGTGGCTGTATTTTTATTTTTGAGGACTTTGTCCCAGTAAGTTAGGCCTATGGCCTCTCTTAGTTGGCTAAATTTAGCTTTTTGAAGTTTAGTATTTTTGTTTCTCCCTGTAGAAAGGCTCTTTTGAATGATAATTGGATGTTATTACTTTATGGTCACTATTTCCCAGGTGTCCACCAACCTGCACGTATGTTGTTCTGTCAGGCCTATTGGTTAATACTAAGTCCAGTATGGCCGTCCCTCTAGTCGGGTCCTGAACCAGTTGGGAGAGGTAATTGTCTTTGGTTATTGCCAAGAACCTGTTTCCTTTATGAGATATACAAGTTTCAGTTTCCCAGTCTATATCTGGGTAGTTGAAATCCCCCATAATAACCACCTCATTATGATTTGCCGCCTCGTCTATCTCGTTTAGTAGTAGATTTTCTGTGGACTCTGGTATATTAGGTGGTTTATAGTAAACTCCTATTAGTAATTTATTGTTGTTTTTAGCTCCATGTATCTCTACCCACAGTGATTCCACATGTTCATGTCCCTCACTTATATCTTTAGACAGGACTTTACATAAAGGCAGACCCCTCCCCCTCTCCGGTTTTGACGATCCTTTCTAAACAGACTGTAACCTTGTACATTAACTGCCCAGTCATAGCTATCATCCAGCCATGTCTCAGTTATTCCCACTGTCATAGCTATCATCCAGCCATGTCTCAGTTATTCCCACTATGTCATAGTCCTCCTCACACATCACTAATTCCAGCTCCCCAGTTTTATTAGTCAGGCTTCTGGCATTAGTATACATACATTTGAGAGGTTTATGTATATTTTTTACCCTACACCTTTCCTTCTGAACTGTTCTAGTCCCTCCTTCCATTCCTCCCCCAGTCCCACTACCTCGCCCCCGGTCTCTATCTGCACTATCTTCCCCTCCTATAGTGTAATTTCCCTCCCCCCAGTCCCTAGTTTAAACACTCCTCCAACCTCCTAGCCATCTTTCTCCCCAGCACAGCTGCCCCTTCCCCATTGAGGTGCAGCCCGTCCCTACGATAGAGCCTGTAGCCGATAGAGAAGTCGGCCCAGTTCTCCAGGAACCCAAACCCCTCCTTCCTACACCAGTTCTTGAGCCACTTGTTAATCTCCCTAATCTCCCACTGCCTTTCTTGTGTAACTCGTGGTACAGGCAGTATTTCGGAAAATACTACCTTTGAGGTCCTTGCCCTAATCTTTTGACCTAAATCCCTGAAATCATTTTTAAGGACTCTCCACCTACCTCTAACTTTGTCATTGGTTCCGATATGGACCATGACCGCTGGATCTTCTCCAGCCCCTCCCAGTAATCTGTCAACCCGATCCGCGATGTGTCAAACTCTAGCGCCAGGAAGACAGCACACTGTTCGGCGATCACGGTCTTTGTGACAGATTTCCCTATCTGTTCACCTAATAATGGAGTCTCCCACTACCAGCACCTGTCTGGCCTGCCCTGCTCTCCTGGTTCCCTGCTTACTGGAGATGACATTCCCCTGACTGGCAGAGGTAGTGTCCGGCTGCAGCAGTGCCATCCCTGGACTGACATCCCCCTCATCTGCCAAACGTGCAAACTTGTTGGGGTGTGTCATATCAGGGCTAGCCTCCCTGGCACTCTTCCCTCTACCCCGCTTTCTAACTGTTACCCAGCCAGCTACCTCACTTTTCTCAGCCTCCTCTCTGTCGCCCTCCCCCTCATCTACCCCAAAGAGTGCTTGCTCGGTGAGAAGCAAACTCTTTTGCAAATTGTCAATGCCTCTCAGTGTTGCAACTTGCCCATTTAGAGACTCGATTTGCGATTCCAAACGGGTAATTTGCTCACATCTTGAACAAAGATATACACCCTTGGAAAAAAAAATGGATTTAAATGGCAACACCCAGCAGAGAAAAAAAAAAGTTTTAAATGGCAGTACTAAAATGCAAAAACTTAACTTTCAAGGATCTCTGCTTCAAACCACACTCAGCCACCTACAATCACTGCCACAAAATCACACTCAGCACTAGATCTCCTTTTTTTTTAACTCCACTTAATAAGAAGCCCACTTAGTACAGCAAGCCTCAGGAAGCCTCAGGAAGAGCCATGATGATAAGGCTGTTTCTGGTGGTGATGGTGACCACAACTCTTCCTCTTCCTCTTCACGCTCATCTACAGCCTGATCCAGCACTCTTCGCAGGGCACGCTCCAGGAAGAAAACAAAATAGGATGATGTCGCTGATGGTGCCTTCGGTGCGACTGACTAGGTTTGTCACCTCCTCAAAAGGACGCATGAGCCTAAAGGCATTGCGCATGAGCGTCCAGTAACGTGGCAAAAAAATACCCAGCTCCGCAGAGGCTGTCCTAGCACCCCGGTCATACAAATACTCGTTGATGGCTTTTTCTTGTTGGAGCAGGCGGTCGAACATTAGGAGTGTTGAATTCCGTGTCGGGCTGTCGCAAATCAAGCACCTCACTGGCATGTTGTTTCGCCGCTGAATATCGGAAAAGTGCTCCATGGCCGTGTAGGAACGCCTGAAATGGCCACACACCTTCCTGGCCTGCTAGAGGACGTCCTGTAAGCCGGGGTACTTATGCAGAAAGTGTTGTACGATCAGATTCAACACATGTGCCATGCACGGCACATGTGTCAACTTGCCCAAATTCAATGCCGCCAACAAATTGCTTCCGTTGTCACACACCACTTTGCCGATCTCCAGTTGGTGCGGAGTCAGCCATTGATCCACCTGTGCGTGTGACTCTCTGCTTTCAGGCAAGTCAACCCCAAGACGGCGTGACACTGTCGTATCGGGGATGTGGAATAGCCCCTGGGGAGCTGGGGGGGTGCAGTTGATGTGGAGCAAGACGCAGCAGCAGAAGAGGACTCAGCCGAGAAGGTTAGCGAAGAGGATGGAGTAGGAGAAGTAGAGGAGGTGGCAGCAGGCCTGCCTGCAAGTCGTGGCGGTGTCACCAACTCCTCTGCAGAGCCACGCATTCCATGCTTGGCAGCCGTCAGCAGGCTTACCCAATGCGCAGTGTACGTGATATACCTGCCCTGACCGTGCTTTCCAGACCAGGTATCAGGGGTCAGATGGACCCTGTTGAGGAAGGGTTGAGACGCATGCATATATATACATATATGCATGCAAACACGTGCATGTATGTATGATATATATGCATGCATTAATGGTCACTTTATAGGATGATGTGCGCAGATGTGCCCAGCATCTGCGCACATCTGCCCTTAGTGGCCCACAGGGGCTCATGGTGGCCCCTGTGGGAAATATGTGGTCCCTGGAAGCTGTGCCCCCTTATAGGTATATGTGCCCCCTAATAGGCCTATATACCCCAATATTAGTGTATACATGTGTATGGATGTGCCCCAAGCATCCATACACATGTATATTTTACATATATCCCCCTCCATAGGCACCTGAAACCAGGTGCATCAGTGTGAATGTGCCCCAAGCATTCACACTGATGCAATCTGGCTGATTGCATCAGAATGACCGGACAAGGGTCCGGTCATCCTGGTGGATACAAAGAACTCAGATTCAACAGAATCTGAGTCCTTTGTTCTAATTATCTCCAGCGCTGCTGGAGATAATTATGCATAATAGAAGGGAGGGAGAAACCTCCCCTCCTTCTATTATGCGCATTCCGGCAGCGCGATTACTATTGCGCTGTCCGGAATGCAAGGTGCTGCAGGCGGGAGATCAAAGGCTTCTCCCGCCTGTCTGCAAGTGGCGCGGCCCTGCTGTGCGCGTGCAGAGATGCGCGGGCTGGCGCGGTGACATCATATCACCGCGCCGGCCCACGTGTCTTGAGCCGTGCCGCCCGCACAGCGCATGCGCCGTGGCCCGGGAGTGCGGGCTGCGAGATATAAATATCCGGCAGCCCTGCACTGGAGAGAGTTCCCTACCGGCCCCATGAAGGACGAGCATGCTGGCCATACCCCTGGAGGGCTAAGTATACCACTACCCCACCAACGATTCCCTGTTTACCCCTACATCCCTTCTACCGCTATCCCACCAACAATTTCCCCCTCATTAACCCTTAAACCCCTGATCCCCTACCACTTTCCCACCTATGATTGCCCCCTGATTAACCCTTACCTACCCTGTCCCACCAATGATACCCATACCCCCTATAACCCCTTGCCCATTACCACTACCCTACTATCCCTCTCCCTGTTCACCCCTACCATTCCCCTGTAACCCAGCAATCACTTGCAAGGTATAAACCCTTGCATTGCTGAATCCCTAGCCTTCCTAACGGGAGCATCCCTGTTCCCTATACTCACTTGCAGGGTATTAACCCTTGCATTGCTGTATTCTACCCTTGTATTGCTGTCCGCTATCAGTCTGTGTCTGTGGCCTGCATTCGCCCCTGCAGCGCCACTGTTAACCCTCGTCGTACCAAATAGGGACAGTAAATAGAACCAGTTGGGTGGCTGCTAATTTATATGTGTGAGTGTATTGTATAGTTAGTTTGTGGGTGGAATTTGGGAACTGTGTAGTGTAGTTTAGTGCTGTATTTAAAGTACTGTATTGTTAGTGTATTGCATGCGTAGTGTATTGTTGGTATTAATAATACTATTGAAGAAAACCACAGAAATAAGATAATAATGCACTTAGTGAAGTAGATGCAAGCATTATATATGGACAAAGTCCTCACTCTGATATGATAATATCTGAGACACTTAGTCAATATATTTTGATCAAAACACATCTAAGCCCGCCTACCAAGCGCCAAGGTGGTCTCAGGTAGGTTTAGCGTAGGACCCGTCTGACCTGAGACCACCTTGGCGCTTGGTAGGCGGGCTTAGGCTACTTTCACACTAGCGTTCGGAGCGGATCCGTCTGATGTTTCATCAGACGGATCCGCTCCGATAATGCAGACGTTCGCATCCGTTCAGAACGGATCCGTCTGCATTAAAACTTAGAAAATTTTCTAAGTGTGAAAGTAGCCTGAGCGGATCCGTTCAGACTTTACATTGAAAGTCAATGGGGAACGGATCCGCTTGAAGATTGAGCCACATTGTGTCATCTTCAAGCGGATCCGTCCCCATTGACTTACATTGTAAGTGTGGACGGATCCGCTCGCCTCCGCACGGCCAGGCGGACACCCGAACGCTGCAAGCAGCGTTCAGCTGTCCGCCTGGCCGTGCGGAGGCGAGCGGAGCGGAGGCTGAACGCCGCCAGACTGATGCAGTCTGAGCGGATCCGCATCCATTCAGACTGCATCAGGGCTGGACGGAAGCGTTCTGCTCCGCTCGTGAGCCCCTTCAAACGGAGCTCACGAGCGGACAGCAGAACGCTAGTGTGAAAGTAGCCTTAGATGTGTTTTGATCAAAATATATTGACTATGTGTCTCAGATATTATCATATCAGAGTGAGGACTTTGTCCATATATAATGCTTGCATCTACTTCACTAAGTGCATTATTATCTTATTTCTGTGGTTTTCTTCAATAATATGGCCAGGGACATCCGCACATTTGTATATGATATCGTGCATATGATATGTTTTTATCTTAGTTTTTTCTGTGTATTAATAATACTATGTCTTATTTGTAACTATCTGTGTAATGTGTGGGTATTAGCGATAGTTAGTTTAGTAAGGCGCATGCAGCAAGCTTAGTGATTAGCGTAAGGTAAAGGCAAAGTATTGTATTATTGTTATATAAAGGTATAAATAGGCGGAGTCATCGATAGACAGCTCCTCCCATTTATGAATATTAATTATTGAAATTTGTATAAATGTTGGTGATTAATATTCCCCCTTTACAGACCCTTGCCCCAACACTGTGTGCCAGACATGCCATGACTTCCTTTTCCACAATAGAGTACAGGTTGGGGATTGCCTTTTGTGAAAAAAAAATTCGGCCGGGTACCTTCCACTGCGGTGTCCCAATAGCTACAAATTTTTTGAAGGCCTCAGACTCCATCAGCTGGTATGGTAAAAGCTGGCGGGCTAAGAGTTCCGACAAGCCAGCTGTCAGACGCCGGGCAAGGGGGTGACTCTGTGACATTGGCTTCTTACGCTCAAACATTTCCTTTACAGACACCTGACTGTGGGCAGATGAGATGGAACTGCTGAAGGTGAGAGGCGGAGTGGCGGGTGGTTGAGAGGGGGCAAGGAGGACAGCAGTGGTTGACGTGGCTGAAGATGCTGGACCAGGAGGAGGATGGTGGCTTTGAGTTTGTGTGCTGCTTGTACTCATCATGTGTTGATCCCATAGGCGTTTGTGATGTGAGATCATGTTCCTTCGCAAAGCAGTTGTACCTAGGTGGGTGTTGGACTTCCCACAAATCAGTTTTTTTTGGCACAGGTTGCAAATGGCATCGCTGTTATCAGAGGCAGACACACAAAAAAAAGCCACACTACTGAGCTTTGCAATGACGGCATTCTGGTGGTGGCAACAGCATGCGTTGATTGGCGTGCTGTCTGGCTGACCCCGGGTGCCGATACATGCTGTCTGACTGTGCCACTAGCTCCTTGCAACGACCTCCCCCTGCTTCCAACTCGTCTCCTTCTTCTCTCTGTCTCCCCTTCTGAACTTTCCACCTCTTCTTCTTCTCTTCGAGCGGGCACCCACGTGACACCCACGGACACATCGTCATCATCAACCGCTTCACTTGTATCTGACACCTCAGCAAAGGAAGCAGCAGCGGGTACAACATCATCATCACCACACCGTACGTCCATGTGTGTAATGCTGCCTGACTGAGACATATCCCTGTTATCTACATCCTCTGGCAATAATGGTTGCGCATCACTAATTTCATCCAACTGATGTGTAAATAACTCCTCTGACTGATCAAGTGAAGCGGCTGTGGTGGTAGTGGTGGGGGTGGCGGCGGGCGAGTGGTAACTTGAGAGGTGCCCGAAGCTGAGCTGGAGGAGGATGGTGCGTCAAGGTTCCGAGCGGAAGCTGTAGAAGATTGGGTGTCCTGTGTAAGCCAGTCAACTATGTTCTCCAAATTTTTCGAGTTCAGGGTACGTGGCCTCTGAACACTGGGCATTATTCTAGGGCCAAAGGAAATCACCGCACCACGACGGCCCCTGCGGGGTGGCCTGCCTCTGCCTGTCATTTTTTTTTAGATTAGTGGTACTATGCGTGCAAGGTACTGTGACACGCTATATAAGTGGTGGGCAGTGGGCATAGTACAGTCTGTGGGCCTGACACTCACTGGCAGGCAACTGCAAGTATATTACAGAGGAAAAATTTAATTAATTTTTTAACAGCAAGGTGCTGTGCCACCCTATATGAGTGGTGGGCAGTGGGCACAGTACAGTCTGTGGGCCTGACACTCACTGGCAGGCAACTGCAATATATTATAGAGAAAAAATTAAATGACTTTTTTATCTGCAAGATACTGTATCACCCTATATGAGTGGTGTGCACACAGTACAGTCTGTGGGCCTGTGGCCTCTCACACCCAGGCAGGCAACTGCAATATATATATAGAAAAAAAATAAATAAAAGCAGACTGATGTACCAGCCCTGGGGTGCTGTCAGGACGCTGTCCTTACAGCAGATGAGTCTTTGAGGACTGGAGTGGACACAGAACACTGGCCTAGCTAAAGATTTCCCTATTAATTCAGCAGCAGCAGCAGCACTCTCCTTGCTCTAACTAACACTGCAGCTTCAGACTGAATCTAAGAGGGCTGCCGTCCTTGCTTTTTTTTAGGAGGTGGGAGGGTCTGGGAGGGAGGGTATGCTGATTGGCTGGAATGTGTCTGCTGACTGTGAGGTACAGGGTCAAAATTTGCTCAATGATAACGTATAGGGGGTGGACCGAATATCGCATATGTTCGCCCACCGCGTCGAACGTGAACAAGCGATGTTCGCCGGCGAATAGTTCGGGACATCTCTACTGACTAGCTGAGGAGGTATATGGCTTCTCTTGGGTCTCTGAACTTTACTCACAGCTATCTTCACAGGGTATGCTTCTTCCTTGAACTGGAGTTGTCTGCTTGCTTCTTCCAGCTGAGGCTGAAGGGCTCAGGCTGGGTATTATGATCAATGTCTCAGCCGAGACAAGATCCTGGATTGATTCTCTATATCTGGGAGCTCCTACACGCACAGACTTCCCCTAGCAGGGGTGGCTGGCACACTGACTTAACTTCCTTCCCTCCCCATGAGGCAGGATGTGGGCGCAGCCTACTCTGCTCACAGAGGGGGGAGCTAAACTGGAACAAACTATTCCAGCTTAGAAATACTAAACTAAACCTAAGTCCTTGCTAACACATTGCTGCCACCTGCTGGTGAACATGGAAATTACAGCAATATACAATTAACAAGGTTTTCAATGCACATTTGTGAGGGTATAATGTAAAATTACATCAGATGACAATGTAAAGGTTCTTAACAGATTGTAGCGGGGTAAAAGAGTTTAGTAACACAACTCTGGGGTGTTACACATATAATATACAGATTTCCTTAATGCCTAATTGAATATACAGGGAGTGCAGAATTATTAGGCAAGTTGTATTTTTGAGAATTAATTTTATTATTGAACAACAACCATGTTCTCAATGAACCCAAAAAACTCATAAATATCAAAGCTGAATATTTTTGGAAGTAGTTTTTAGTTTGTTTTTAGTTTTAGCTATTTTAGGGGGATATCTGTGTGTGCAGGTGACTATTACTGTGCATAATTATTAGGCAACTTAACAAAAAACAAATATATACCCATTTCAATTATTTATTTTTACCAGTGAAACCAATATAACATCTCAACATTCACAAATATACATTTCTGACATTCAAAAACAAAAGCAAATCAGTGACCAATATAGCCACCTTTCTTTGCAAGGACACTCAAAAGCCTGCCATCCATGGATTCTGTCAGTGTTTTGATCTGTTCACCATCAACATTGCGTGCAGCAGCAACCACAGCCTCCCAGACACTGTTCAGAGAGGTGTACTGTTTTCCCTCCTTGTAAATCTCACATTTGATGATGGACCACAGGTTCTCAATGGGGTTCAGATCAGGTGAACAAGGAGGCCATGTCATTAGATTTTCTTCTTTTATACCCTTTCTTGCCAGCCACGCTGTGGAGTACTTGGACGCGTGTGATGGAGCATTGTCCTGCATGAAAATCATGTTTTTCTTGAAGGATGCAGACTTCTTCCTGTACCACTACTTGAAGAAGGTGTCTTCCAGAAACTGGCAGTAGGACTGGGAGTTGAGCTTGACTCCATCCTCAACCCGAAAAGGCCCCACAAGCTCATCTTTGATGATACCAGCCCAAACCAGTACTCCACCTCCACCTTGCTGGCGTCTGAGTCGGACTGGAGCTCTCTGCCCTTCACCAATCCAGCCACGGGCCCATCCATCTGGCCCATCAAGACTCACTCTCATTTCATCAGTCCATAAAACCTTAGAAAAATCAGTCTTGAGATATTTCTTGGCCCAGTCTTGACGTTTCAGCTTGTGTGTCTTGTTCAGTGGTGGTCGTCTTTCAGCCTTTCTTACCTTGGCCATGTCTCTGAGTATTGCACACCTTGTGCTTTTGGGCACGCCAGTGATGTTGCAGATCTGAAATATGGCCAAACTGGTGGCAAGTGGCATCTTGGCAGCTGCACGCTTGACTTTTCTCAGTTCATGGGCAGTTATTTTGCGCCTTGGTTTTTCCACACGCTTCTTGCGACCCTGTTGACTATTTTGAATGAAACGCTTGATTGTTCGATGATCACGCTTCAGAAGCTTTGCAATTTTAAGAGTGCTGCATCCCTCTGCAAGATATCTCACTATTTTTGACTTTTCTGAGCCTGTCAAGTCCTTCTTTTGACCCATTTTGCCAAAGGAAAGGAAGTTGCCTAATAATTATGCACACCTGATATAGGGTGTTGATGTCATTAGACCACACCCCTTCTCATTACAGAGATGCACATCACCTAATATGCTTAATTGGTAGTAGGCTTTCGAGCCTATACAGCTTGGAGTAAGACAACATGCATAAAGAGGATGATGTGGTCAAAATACTCATTTGCCTAATAATTCTGTACAGGGTGTAGTCTTATTGAGCAATACCCATTTAAGGTCATAAGTATACAGGCAAAAAGACGCATCAGATCACTAAAAAAATGCATCAGATCATGGAAAAACGCATATGCGTTTGTGGTGCGATTTAGATGCGATTTCAATGTATTATCCATAATAGCCATATATCTATCACTGTATGTCTTTTAAATATGGTAAATATGTTATTCCCCCATAAATATCATATCAATTCTATACTAGTACAGTCGATACTACTACATACGTTATTATTCTGGAGAAATAAATTAACTTAAAGGGAACCTGTCACCGGGATTTTGGGTATAGCGCTGAGGACATGAGATGAGTCAGGGACAGGACTCATCTCAGGTTAATTTGCATATGTATCAAATCGTTTTTTTTACACAATAAAAGCACACAGAGCTATGGGGACTGGGTATTGCGGATGTGCTAGCGGCGATCTAGCAGCCCATGTCCTCAGCTCTATACCCCAAATCCCAGTGACAGGTTCCCTCTAAAGGGTTTCTGTCACCAGATTTAACCCTATTAAGCTAGCTGACATTAGACCATCAGTAATGTCAGCTAAACCTAACTAGCCTATTCCTACTTTTATCAGTGCCCCCGTTAAGCCAGAAATCGAACTTTTATAATATGCTAATTAGCCTCTAGGAGTAGGGGGGGGGGGGCGTTGTTCCTGCTCCTAGAGGCTCCGTTCTCCCACCTCTGTCACCTCCTTCCATGTCCTGATTGACAGGACCAGGCAGCGCTCGCATCCGTCTGCCAGCCCTGTGCTCTGGTGAAATCTTGTGCCATTCAGTATTCGTCACAGACGCGGTGAGGAAGCTGGCAGCCGGCGAGCGTCTTTCCCTCACCGCGCCTGCGCTGAATACTGAACGGCGTGAGAATTCACCAGAGCACAGGGCTGGCAGACGGATGCGAGCGCTGCCTGGCCCTGTCAATCAGGACATGGAAGGAGGTGACAGAGGTGGGAGAACGGAGCCTCTAGGAGCAGGAACAACGCCCCCCCCCCCCCCCCCCCCCGATCCTAGAGGCTGATTAGCAATTATAAAAGTTCTGCCTTAACGGGGGCACTGATAAAAGTAGGAATAGGCTAGTTAGGTTTAGCAGACATTAGCACATCGCTTAATAGGGTTAAATCTGGTGACAGAAACCCTATAACTATGTTATAAAGAAGGTGTGGGGCCAGACGTTCTTTGCTACATAGTTAAGTTAATTCATTTCTCGGCCCCCACCCCACACCTGCAGGTATGCTCAAATATAGATGTAATTGCTGACACAGGACACAGATTGACTATTCTCAGAAATATCTGATAAATATGTCCCTGACTCTATGATATGTAAGTGAACCACATACCAAGGCCCAGAAATCTAGGTTTACTAGAAAAACATGTGATAATGTGTGAAGGAATGTTTCATTTTATTATGAGTTTACCTGTTGAACACACCCAAAAAAATAATAATTTGAAAATGCCGCATATCCTCCTACGTCCCACCTTATTGAAACCTGTATACTTAAATACCCCCAACCAAGTTCTTCATCACAGAAGACGACTGTGAAGAGTTCATCATGGTCTCTCCTCTTGGATTTCTGATCCTCTTTTCAGTTCTTGCAGCGAAAAGTAAGTCTTTTTTCTTTGCTTTATAGTTGTGAAGAACGATCAGAGGGCTGGACCGGCCTTATAGCATAACTTTTATTGAGAACCCATAAATTCCATTGATATAGAAAGAAGAAAGTGGGTCCCATCAACCATTTCACCTGTAACCGCTAAAGGGCCAAGAAAGCCCAACATTTATTTTTATTTTTTTAACCATTGCATCGCTAGATCCATAACATTATTTTTCCTATATGTAGCTGTAGGAGGGCTTTTTTTGGATGAGTTATATTTTTTTTAATGGCACCACTTTGGGGTACATACTGTATTTTACAGGTCAGGTATATATAGAATGCAGTAGCATGATTGAGGCAAATTATGAAATAACTCTAAGGCTACATTCACAGGAACGTATTTTGTTTCCGTGTCTGTTCCCTTTTTTTTGCGGATAGGATGTGGATCCATTCATTTCAATGGGTCCACAAAAAATGCGGACAGCACACCGTGTGTTATCCGCATCTGTATGTCCGTTCCGTAGCCCTGCAAAAATAAATAAATGTCCTATTCTTGTTGGTTTAGGCATTGTAGGCATTGTTACAATGGATCATCATACGGACGTCATACGTTTTTTTTTTTGCAGACCCACAATTTGGGGGTCACAAAACACATACGGTCGTGTGAATGTAGCCTTCGGCTACTTTCACATCAGCGTTTTGGCAATCCGATATTTAGATTGGGCAGAGGATCTCAAAACTGAACAAGAAGGGATCGTTTTGTCCCCATTCATAGTCAAAGGGGACAAGACTGATCAGTATGCATCAGTTCCGTATTGTAGTAGTGCTGAACCATTACTAAAAAAAACGGATCTGTCACCCATTGACTTACAATTATTTTCATGATGGATCCGGTTTGTTCCGTTTTGATTTAATACAACCAATGGAACCAGGGCTGTGGAGTCGGAGTCGGTGTCCATTTTGGTGGAGTTGTTGTAAAATGTACCGACTCAGACTCCAAAAATATATGATAAATTGGTACAGTTAGTTCAATGCAGTATGTGCTGAATTTTGGGAGGTGACAGGTTCCCTTTAAAGAGGTTTTCCCACTAGTTACAAAGATTAGTTTTCAACTTAAAGTTAAAAGAAGACATTTTCTAAATACAGCTTTGACTGAGGTAGCAATTAGGATGAGTGGGCTACAGGACGGCCAAGAGCAGGAGGAATTGGGTCTGGACAGTGCTACTGCTGCCATATCGTTAGCCTCATCAGATGAGGAGTTTACCTTGACAAGTATTTGGATGACATGGAGCAGGCAAAGCGTTGCCACAGGGGAAAAGATTCCGCTCCCAAAGCAAACAGATTGACCGTAGTTCGGTATTTTTTTTCACTTGCTCTCACAGAAGTAGAAGAGTTCAACCGATCATCAAAACTGACTGTGCAGGAGGCAATTCCTTCATACCCTGAGATTGTTAGAGATGTCGTCCATGTGGTCACCGCTTTGCCACCAACCCAAGTTGGTGTAGAGAGGCTGTTCTCCTGCCTTAAAATAATTCAACCAGATTTGAGGTCATCTATGAAGGAGGATCTGATGGAGCTAATACTACAATACATCTGTATTGTAATGCTTGGCAGTAAGTGTATTACACAGTGTAATAGCCTTCAGCCTGCTTGTCTGTGAGACCCATCGGGCTGGATCTCACAGGCTAACAAGTAAGGCAGCCACGATGCCTAAGGAAAGCATCGGGCTGCCCTCCCAGCCATCGGGTCCTTGTCACTGCAGCGCAGGTACCCGATGGACACCCGGGACCCGTCGAGATACCACACATGCCGCGGTCATTTACTGTGTGGTAAAAATAACATAATTTTATCATGTGGGTCACTATTAGTGATGGACCAACATCGGCCGGGACGGTTTGCGAACCGTGTTTACGGCGGGCCCCATAGACATGAATGGCAGGCGAACCTGAAAAACCTTCAGGTCATATTTGCAGCCACCAAATAATTACTAGAAGAGCACAAATAGTCCCACAACATGGACAGTGACAAACCAGAAGTATTATGTGAATTTGCGATCTCCATTCATTATTTTTGATTATTTTTTTCATAGCAAAATATTGGCAATGTAATTTCGCGCATGCGCAAAATAGGGGTGGCCTACTAAAGCAACTGGTTTCCACCAGACCGAAGTTGGCTGCGATCAGAAAAGAGGGTTGGCAGCAATTTTTTCGCGATGTTGAGGAAGAACTCCTGATCACTGTAAGTAATTTGACAATAAAGCAGTGTATTTGATTACATTTCTCATGCATGTCAGAACATTCGCTGTATATGCAGATAGAATGTGAAAAAAATGTGCTGTTGCGAAAATCCCTAATGAGTAGATATTAGTGATTGGTGCACTAAGTATTGTTGTGACATCACAGCCCCATGTCTGTAGCTGATATCTGGCAGGCCTCAATCAGTAGTTCATTCAATCAGGTATATAAAAATCTGTATTTTGTGGACGCAGGTCTATGGAAAACCTCTACCACTATTCTGTGGAAGCTGATAGATCGCAGCCCTTAATCAGTATTTTCTGGAAGCATACAAATGCACATAATATACTTTTTTATTTTAGAAAGTATATTATAGGTATATCACACCCCTCTGTGTATCAGACCTATCGATAGCACAATGTTACCAGTCCTTAACCACCTCCCGTCCGCACGTTGACTATAAACGTCCGGGAGGTGGATCTCTATTTCTGAATGGACGTTCAGAAACTGCAGCTGCACGCTAATCGTGCAGCTGCTGATCGGGTTGCCCGCTGTCAGTGACAGCAGGGCAACCCAGAGAGAAGGCAGGGACTGTGCCCAGGTGTCCCTGCCTTCTGGAGCGCTGCATACACAGTCATGTGACCGCCGGGACCGGAGAGTGCAGGAGCTGTGTGAGGTCTTTCACAGACCTCGATCAGCCCTGCACTGACACTGTACAGCGCTGTATTGTGCTGTACAGCCTCTCTGGGGGGTGCATTTCTTCTGTAACTGGGGCTACTATGTCAGCCCCAGTTACAGGAGAAATCAACAGTGGAAAAAAAATAAGAAAAAGTGAAGTAAATGTCCCCCAGAGGTCTTGTATGACCTTATGGGGGACGAAAAGTGTAAAAAAATAAAAAATATATATAAAGTGTTAAAAAAAAATAAAAAAAATAAAAAGGTTTCACATGTAAAAAAAAAAATTCCCCAAGTAAGGAATAAAAAAAAATGTTAAAAATAGAAAAAATAGACATATTTGGTATTGCCGCGTCCGTGACGGTCGGCTCTATAAATATATCACATAATCGACCCAGTCCGATAAACACCGTAAAATTCTTTTTTTAAAATAACTGTCAAAAAAAGCCATTTTTGTCACCCTACATCACAAAAAGTGCAACACCAAGTGATCAAAAAGGCGTTTGTCCCACAAAATGGTACCAATAAAACCGTTACCTCATCCCGCAAAAAATGAGCAACCTACATAAGAAAATCTCTCAAAAAATAAAAAAACTATATCTCTCAGAACATGGACACATTAAAACATAATTTTTTTGTTTAAAAAATGCTATTATTGTGTAAAACTTAAATAAATAAGAAAAAGTATACATATTAGGTATCGCCATGTCTGTAACAATCTGCTCTATAAAAATCTCACTTGACCGAACCCCTCAGGTGAACGCTGTAAAAATAAATAAATAAAAACTGTGCTAAAACAACCAATTTTTTGGCACCTTGCCCCATAAAGTGTTAGAATGATCAAAAATTCATATGTACCCAAAAATAGTACCAATAAAACTGGCACCTTATCCCCTAGTTTCCAAAATGGGATCACTTCTTGGGAGTTTCTACTGTAAGGGTGCATCAGGGGGGCTTTAAATGGGACATGGCATCTAAAAACCATGTGGAGTTCCTTTTCTTCTGCGCCCTGCCGTGTGCCCATACAGCAGTTTATGACCACATGTGGGGTGTTTCTGTAAACCACAGAATCTGGGTAATAAATATTGAGTTTTGTTTGGCTGTTAATCATCGATGTGTTAAAGAGAAAATTGGATTAAAATGGAAAATCTGCCAAAAATGTGAAATTTTAAAATTTGATCTCCATTTTCCTTTAATTCTTGTGGAACGCCTAAAGGGTTAACTAAGTTTGTAAAATCGGTTTTAAGTAACTTAAGGGGTGTAGTTTCTACAATAAGGTCATTTATGGGGGTAGCCACTATGTACCTTCTAACGTCCTAAAAAATAAAATGACATTTCCAAAATGATGCCAACATAAAGTAGACATATGGGGAATGTTAAGTAATAAATATTTTATGAGGTATCACTTTCTGTTTTAAAAGCAGAGAAATTGAAATTTTGAAAATTGTGAATTTTTCTAAATTTTTGGTAAATTTGGGATTTTTATAAATAAATAAAGGTGAAATATATTGACTCAAATTTATGACTATCATGAAGTACAATGTGTCACGAGAAAACAGTCTCTGAATGACTTGGATAAGTAAAGGCGTTCCAAAGTTATTACCACATAAAGTGAGATATGTCTGTTTTGCTAAATTTAATACAACATCTGTATTAGGCCTCCTGCACACGACCGTTGTGTGCATCCGCGGCCGTTGTTCCGCTTTCCGTTTTTTTTCGCGGACCCATTGACTTTCAATGGGTCCGTGGAAAAATCGGAAAATGCACCGTTTGGCTTCCGTGTCCGTGATCCGTTTTTCCAGTCCGTGAAGAAAATAAGACCTGTCCTATTTTTTTCACGGACAACGGTTCACGGACCCATTCAAGTCAATGGGCCGTGAAAAATCACGGATGCCCACAAGATAGTCATCCGCGTCCGTGATCCGTGTCCGTGATCCGTGTCCGTTTTTCCTATCATTTTCAATGCATACTTGACTTAGTTTTTTTTTTCACTTTTCATGTCAGTGGATCCTCCAAAAATCAAGGAAGACCCACGGATAAAAAAAACGGACACGGATCACGGAACCCGTTTTTGCGGACCGCAAAAAAAAACGGTCGTGTGCATGAGGCCTTAGAACGTTTATGTATACTACAGTATAGACCGGCACTCAAACATCAGGGGTCACGTGAGAGGTAAAATGTTAAAATACAATTTATTAACTGGATCCAAAAGCAAATAAAATTTATTAAGACCTAAAATAAAAATGTATAATCATTGGTACAATCCTATATATATATTAATAAAAAACTAAAAAAAAAAACTTATATGTCAAAAAGTCCACAAACAAGATGGTTGTAGTAGTGCAACAAACATGTATGGCCTTGCTGTTAGTTATTACACTGATCCATGTAGTTGATATTTGCAACATGCGATTTAGTCTAGCTGGAAAATCCAAACTAAACTCATTATTTATTGCCCTGATTCTGTAGTTTACAGAAACACCCCATATGTGGTCTTAAGCTTCTGTACAGGCACACGGCAGGGCGCAAAAAGAAAAGGAACACCATATGGTTTTTGGAGGGCAGATTTCACTGGGATAATTTTAACTTGCCATGTCACATTTGAAGACCCCTTGATGCACCCCTAGAGTAGAAACTTCAAAAAAGTGACCCCATTTTGGAATCTATGGGATAAGGTTGCAGTTCTGTTGGTACTATTTTAGGGTACAGATGATTTTTGGTTGCTCTATATTACACTAGGTAACAAAAAAAGCAGTTTTGGGACTGTTTTTACTTTTTGTTATTTACAATGTTCATCTGACAGGTTAGATTATGAGTAGGGATGAGCGAAACCGAACTGTAAAGTTCGGGTTTGTACCGAACTTTAGGATTTTTGGACCCCGGACCCGAACCTGAATATTTCAGTAAAAGTTTAGGTTCGGTGTTCCGCGCTTTCTTGCCGCTTTTTGAAAGGCTGCAGAGCAGCCAATCAACAAGCGGTTAACTGTCTGACCTTAGAAGCCATCACAGCCATGCCTACTAATGGCATGGCTGTGATTGGCCAGAGCAGCATGTGACCCGGGCTATATAAAAGCTGGAGTCACGTAGCGCTGCACGTCACTCTGCTGTTACAAGTGTAGGGAGAGGATGCTGCTGGTGATTTCAGGGAGAGAATAGGAGAGAATCTAACTCAGCGATCTACATAGAACAAGTTGTGTGGGTGCAGGGCACAATCGTTTTACCCTGCCCCGAGGCCATTGAACAAAAAAAACTACTTTTATCCATCTGTTAGTTAGGTGGGTGGCGGCGGCCATTTTATGCAAGCTCAGTGCACCAGCACTGCATCTGAGCTTTTGGGACATTGCAAATCACAATTTTTTTGGCAATCTACAACATCTGGATTAGTCAGTTTGCAATTTAAGGTAGAAATACACACATCATTTTTTGGGGTTTTAAAAAAACACTTTTTTGACAAAAAACACTATTTTCAGGCCTTGCAGCATCAGCACTTGTGAAATTACAGGCTTATATACTGCTGTCAAATTCAGTTGTTAAACTGACAGCCTTTGATGCAGATGTCATTGTGAAATACACCCTTAATACATTTGGGTTAGATTCAGAGATTTTAAATACCGCCATTTGGTACACCAATATTGAATTCAGGCCTACACTGATTTAAGCCGTGTGAGATACACCCTCTACATACAGGGGTTTGATTCAGGTATTTGAAATACAGCCATTTTGGTCAAAGAATTCTTTAATTCAGGCCTACATTGGGTCAGGCCGTGTGAGATACACCCTCTACATACAGGGGTTTGATTCAGGCATTTGAAATACAGCCATTTGAAATACAGCCATTTTGGGCAAAGAAATATTTAATTTAGACCTACACTGGTTCAGGCCCTGTGAGATACACCCTCTACATACAGGGGTTTGATTCAGGCATTTGAAATACAGCCATTTTGGGCAAAGAAATCTTTAATTCAGGCTTACACTGATTCAAGCCGTGTGAGATACACCCTCTACATACAGGGGATTGATTCAGGCATTTGAAATACAGCCATTTGGTGCACCAATATTGAATTCAGGCCTACACTGGTTCAGGCCGTGTGAGATACACCCTCTACATACAGGGGTTTGATTCAGGCATTTGAAATACAGCCATTTTGGGCAAGGACATTTTTAATTGAGGCCTAGTCTGGTTCAGGCCGTGTGAGATACACCCTTTACATAATGTCGTTCTATTCTACTATTAATTAAACACCCATTTAGGACAAGATCCTAAATTCGAAAAATATGAGGAGAGCGTCAAATAAGGGACGTGGTCCAGATCGTGGTGCTGCTGGTGGAGCTCCTGTTGTAGGGAGAGGACGTGGTCGATCTGTGTCAGCTACATGCACAAGTGAAACCCCTTCCTCAGGTGGGCGTAGGCGACAAAACCTGCAGCGGTATTTGGTCGGACCTAATGCTGCTCTACGAATGGTGAGGCCTGAACAAGTACAGGTGATAGTAGATTGTGTTGCTGACAGTGGATCCAGTTCCTTTACATTGTCTCCCACCCAGTCTCCTGCCGAAAGACCACAGTTGGCACCTGCAGCTGATGTCTATCAGTCTTTCACCTCAGCCCCTTGCTAATCAGCCAAGCAGTCTGAGCCCCAAGTCATGTAGCAGTCTCTTCTGCTTTTTGATGACTCTGTTAGCTAGGTTTCCCAGGGCCATCCACCTAACCCTGCACAAGAAGTGGAAGAGATTGAGTGCACCGGTGCCCAACCACTTATCTTTCAAGATGAGTACATGGGAGGACCATCGCAGCAGATGATGACGAAACAGACCGACAAGGAAGGCAGGGGTGAAGACTGGGTGGAAGATGATGTGGAGGACGATGAGGTCCTCGACCCCACATGGAATCAAGGTCATGCGAGTGACCTATGTAGTTCGGAGGAAGAGGCGGTGGTCGCACAGAGCCAACAGCACAGCAGAAGAGGGAGCAGGGTGCAAAAGCAGAGCGGCCGTCCTCTAGACAGTACGCCTGCTACAGCCCACCGCAGCAAGGGACCGAGCACACCAAATCCAGCTCCAAGACGTTCCCTGGCATGGCAGTTCTACAGACAATGTGCTGACGTCAAGACACGAGTGCTTTGCACGCTGTGCAATCAGAGCCTGAAGCGAGGCATAAACGTTCTCAACCTGAGCACAACCTGCATGACCAGGCATTTAAGTGCAAAGCACGAGCTGCAGTGGAGTAGACACCTCAAAAACCAAGAAAGGTCTCTGGCTCCTCCAGCTTCCTCTTCTGCTACAGCACACTGGGTAAATGCAGAGGCAGCTGGGCCTGAGGCAGATAGCAGTTTGGCGCATGTCCTTCCACCACCGAGGATTGCAGGGCGCTTCAGTTTGCCTCCTGTTGCTTCCTCCTCCTACTCTGCTTCCTCATCCTCTACCAGCTCCTCATCCGGTCAGCGTAACACCTTCACCACCAACTTCAGCACAGCCAGGGGTAAACGACAGCAGGCAGTTTTAAAACTTATCTGCTTGGGTGACAAACCCCCCACCGCGCAGGAGCTGTGGACGGGCCTTGAACCACAGACCGATGAGTGGTTTGTGCCAGTCAGCCTCAAGCCCGGCCTGGTGGTGTGCGATAATGGGCTAAATCTCGTAGCAGCTCTGGGACTAGCCGGTTTGACGCACATCCCTTGCCTGGCGCATGTGCTGAATTTGGTGGTGCAGAGATTCCATAAAACTTAACCCGATGTGTCAGAGTTGCTGCATAAAGTGCGGGCCGTCTGTGCACGCTTTCGGCGTTCTCACCCTGCTGCTGCTCGGCTGTCAGCGCTGCAGCGTAACTTCGGCCTTCCCACTCTCCGCCTCATATGCAATGTGCCCAGAAGGTGGAACTCCACATGCTGGCCAGACTGTGCGAGCAGCAGCAGGCGATAGTGGAGTTTCAGCTGCAGCACGCATGGGTGAGTCGCTCGGCTGAACAGCACCACTTCACCACCAATGACTGGGCCTCCATGCGAGACCTGTGTTCCTTGTTGCGCTGTTTCGAGTACTCCACCAACATGGCCAGTGCCGATAACGCCATTCTCAGCGTTACTATCCCACTTCTATGCCTCCTTGGAAAAACGCTCCTGGCGATGATGGAAGAGAATGTGGCACAGGAGGAGGAGGAGGAAGAGGCATCATTTCGTAGGGTTTCCGGCCAGTCATTCACAAGTGGCTCCGAGGGTGGGCTCCTGCACCAACAAACCCAAGGTACACAATTATCCAGCCAGGGCACAGTTGTGGAGGATGAGGAGGAGGAGATGGAGGAGGAGGAACCATGTTCACAGCAGGGTGGCACCCAGACCAGCTCATGGCCTTCACTGTTGCGTGGATGGGGGGATACAGAGGACACAGACGATACACCTCCCACGGAGGACAGCTTTTCGTTGCCTCTGGGCAGCCTGGCACACATGAGCGATTACATGCTGCAGTGTCTCCGCATTGATCGCCGAGTTGCCCACATTCTAACTTGTCCTGATTACTGGGTGGCCACGCTGCTGGATCCCCGTTACAAAGACAACGTACCGACCTTAATTCCCTCACTGGAGCGTGATCGTAAGATGCGCGAGTAAACATAGAAACATAGAATGTGTCGGCAGATAAGAACCATTTGGCCCATCTAGTCTGCCCAATATACTGAATACTATGGATAGCCCCCGGCCCTATCTTATATGAAGGATGGCCTTATGCCTATCCCATGCATGCTTAAACCCCTTCACTGTATTTGCAGCTACCACTTCTGCAGGAAGGCTATTCCATGCATCCACTACTCTCTCAGTAAAGTAATACTTCCTTATATTACTTTTAAACCTTTGCCCCTCTAATTTAAAACTGTGTCCTCTTGTGGTAGTTTTTCTTCTTTTAAATATGCTCTCTTCCTTTACCGAGTTGATTCCCTTAATGTATTTAGAAGTTTGTATCATATCCCCTCTGTCTCTTCTTTCTTCCAAGCTATACATATTAAGGTCCTTTAACCTTTCCTGGTAAGTTTTATCCTGCAATCCATGTACTAGTTTAGTAGCTCTTCTCTGAACTCTCTCCAAAGTATCAATATCCTTCTGGAGATATGGCCTCCAGTACTGCGCACAATACTCCAAGTGAGGTCTCACCAGTGTTCTGTACAGCGGCATAAGCACTTCACTCTTTCTACTGCTTATACCTCTCCCTATACATCCAAGCATTCTGCTGGCATTTCGTGCTGCTCTATTACATTGTCTTCCCACCTTTAAGTCTTCTGAAATAATTACTCCTAAATCCCTTTCCTCAGATACTGAGGTCAGGACTGTGTCAAATATTCTATATTCTGCCCTTGGGTTTTTACGCCCCAGGTGCATTATCTTGCACTTATCCACATTAAATTTCAGTTTCCAGAGTTCTGACCATTCTTCTAGTTTTCCTAAATCCTTTTCCATTTGGCGTTTCCCTCCAGGAACATCAACCCTGTTACATATCTTTGTGTCATCAGCAAAAAGACAAACCTTACCAGCGAGGCCTTTTGCAATATCACTTATGAAGATATTAAACAAAATCGGTCCCAGTACAGATCCCTGTGGAACCCCACTGGTAACATGACCTTGTTCTCCATTGACTACCACCCTCTGTTGTCTGTCACTCAGCCACTGCCTAATCCACTCAACAATATGGGAGTCCATGCTCAATGACTGCAGTTTATTGATAAGTCTTCTATGTGGGACAGTGTCAAAAGCCTTACTAAAATCTAGATATGCGATGTCTACTGCACCTCCACCGTCTATTATTTTATTCACCCAGTCAAAAAAATCTATAAGATTTGTTTGACATGATCTCCCTGAAGTAAACCCATGTTGTTTTTCATCTTGCAATCCATGGGATTTTAGATGTTCCACAATCCTATCCTTTAATAGGGTTTCCATTAATTTGCCTACTATTGATGTCAGACTCCGGTAGACGCGCTGCTGGTGGCATTCCCACCTGACAGCGGGGGCACAGTGGAAGCACAAGGCGAAGGCAGAGGTCGAGGAAGAGGTCGCCAACGCACCGCCAGCACCTCAGAAGGCGGGGTTAGCATGGCGAAATGTGGAAAAGCTTTGTCAGCACGTCACAACAACCAGCACCACCAGCTGATATGGAACATCTTAGCAGGAGGCAGCATTTCACCAACATGGTGGAGCAGTATGTGTGCACACGCCTACACGTACTGAATGACGGGTCTGCCCCCTTCAACTTCTGGGTCTCCAAATTGGGTACATGGCCTGAGTTTGCCCTTTACTCCTGTGGAGGGGGCTTCATCACAGACAAGCGCAGCCACCTGTCCACAGCCAATGTGGACAAGCTCAAGTTCATTAAAATGAACCAGGCATGGATCCCTCAGGACTTGTCCGTACCTTGTTCAGAATAGACAAGTATACTGCCCTCACCCAGCCATTGTTATACTACAGCGCAATTGCTTATTCTTGTATTTTGGATATTTCACACTCTTTTGGAGTGTACCCTAATTTAAAAAAATAAAATTAAAACCAAAAACTTGTGTTGGCTACCTCGTCCTCCTCCACCGCCGCTTCCACCTACACCGCTACGTCCACCGCCTCCTCAAACTCCTACTCCATGTGGAACTCCACCTCATAAATCAAATATTTTTTTTTTTATTTGTACCTATTTTATTTTATATCATTTCACTACTTTGTCATTTACATTTTCGGGTGAAATTCACAAACTTTTTGGGTGTATAGTACCACTGCTATACCTAGTAGACCGGTAAAAAAAAATATAAAAATTGTCGCTTACATTTTCTGGTGAAATAAACAAATTTCTGGGTGTAAAGTACCACTGCTATACCTAGTAGACAGGTTAAACAAAAAAAAAAAATAGTCAGTTATATATTCTGGTGAAATTCACCAATTTTTGGGTGTGATATACCACTCCTATACCTAGTAGACTGGAAAAAAAATATAATTTGTCAGTTACATTTTCTGGTGAAATTCACCAATTTTTGGGTGTATTATACCCCTCCTCTACCTAGTTGACAGCTTAATAAATTTCAATAATTTTTCTGTTACATTCTTGAGTTGACATTATACAATTTTAAACGTGAATAAACACCTGCTATGCATAGGTGACAGGGAATAAAATGTAACATATTATTCAGTAATTAATGCGCGCCACATCCTTTCATTCAATGCTTAAACTTTGAAAAGTTGTCACACTTTTACGCTTTAATAATTTCTTCCATATTTCAACTCTATAATTTTAAATTTGAAAAAATGAATCCTACCTTGGATGTGGTCTCTCTTTCTCACGCTACCTCTCTGTTCTGGAACCCTGATTCCCCGCCACCCGTGATCACCATGGTAGGTGCATAAAAGAACATCGAAAGTTGATAGAGCAGATATCAAATTGGATCATGAACATCACGGGGACGTGCGACATGGTGGGGCACTAAGTGTGCACACGCCTACATGAACTGACTGACAGGAGTCAGCCCCTGCAACTTCTGGGTCTCTAAATTGGGCACATGGCCTGATCTTACCCTTTACCCCTTGGAGGTGCTTGCCTGCCCTGCAGCCAGTGTATTGTCTGAACGTGTGTTTAGCATGACTGGAGGGGGTTATCACAGGTTATATTTCCCAATGTTTTGGGGTGTACCCTAATTTTAAAAATAAAATTTAAAACCAAAAAGCAGTGTAGGCTACCTACTCCTCCTCCACCGCCGCTTCCACCTACACCGCCACATCCACCGCCTCCTCAACCTCCTACTCCATATGGACCTCGTCCTCCTAGATCAAGATTATTTTTTATTTTTACCTATTTTATGTTATTTAAAGTAATTTCCCTATCCACATTTGTTTGTAGAGCATTGGCCATGCTCTTAACCACATTTTGATGCCATTTGCAGACCTCTAGCCCTTTCCATGACATTCTTACAGCCATTTTAGTGCTCAAAAGTTCGGGTCCCCATTGACTTCAATGGGGTTCGGGTTCGGGGTCAAGTTCGGGTCCCGAATTCGAACTTTTTTCTCAAGTTTGGCCGAAACCGTTGAACCCGAACATCCAGGTGTTCGCTCAACTCTAATTATGAGCTATTTTTATAGAGCAGGTTGTTACGGACGCGACAATACCCAATATGACTACTTTTTTTGTTGTTTACTTCAGTTTTATATAATAAAGCATTTAAAAAAAAATAATATTTCAGTGTCTCCATATTCTGAAAGACATAGTTTTTTTTTTATTTGCTCATTTTTTGCCATGAGATGACTGTTTGATTGGTACTATTTTAGGGTGCATATGACTTCTTGATTGCTTGGTATTACACTTTTTGTGATGTAAGGTGACAAAAAAATTGCTTTTTTGACACCGTTTTATTTTAATTTTTTTACAGTGTTCACCTGAGGGGTTAGGTCATGTGATATTTTTATAGAGAAGGTTTTTATGGACGCGGCGATACCTAATATGTCTACTTTTTTTTATTTACACTAATATCATTTTTGAAACAAAAGAAAATCATGTTTTAGTGTCTGTCACCGCCAGTTCTGTGAGAAGGTCTGGCAGACGTTCTTCTCTACCTCTTGTATGTTTTGGTTTCACTTTCTCATCTCCTTTCCTTCTGCCAGGTGTCACTTATTTTGACTAATCGTCTTCCTTTATATTCCCTCCCATACCGCCTCACTTTGCGGTTTATACTACTTCCTGGATGAAGTGTTCACTGCTGGAGGCTGCTTCTGTTTGTTCAGATAAGTCTTTTATTTTATTGTGTTTCCTTGCTGGCTTGATTCTAGGTGACCCTGACTCAGGGTTTGTCCGCATTAAGTGCAGGGAGCCGGTGGTCGTGTCCCCTCACTATTATAGGGTTTTCAGGTGTCACACAGTCTTAGGTACATGGGCATGCAATCATCTACCATACAGACCATTGCATGTGCATAGCAGTCAGGGAGAGCTCTTAGAGTTTTATAGGGCTCACCTATAAGCTCCTTAGTTTGGGATCAAGCCAGTCGCTCCTTTATTTATATGTTCTAGCAATCTGCTAACTTCATCCGTGACAGTGTCTCAATAGTCTGAGAGACATTGTTTTTTTATTTTTTGGGCGATTGTCCTATGCAGGTGCTCTTTTTTTTGCAGGATGAGGTGACGGTTAGATTGGTACTATTTTGGGGGGCATACGCTTTTTGATCGCTTAGTGTTGCACTTTTAGTGATGCAAGGTGACAAAAATGGCTTTTTTTTACATTGTTTTTACTTTATTTTTTTTATAATGTCTATCGGCTGGGGTGGATCATGTAAAATATTTATATAGCTGGCCGTTGCGGACGCGGCAATATCTAATATGTGTGTTTTTAATTTTTTTAAAATTATAAAATTAGGGGAAAGGGGCATTTTTTCTTTTTTTAACTTGAAACTTTTTTTTTTTGATTGAAAACACTTTTTATAACTTTTTTTTAAACTTGTTTTCTGTCCCACTCTGGTACTTCAACTTTTGGGGGTCTGGTCCCCTCTGCAATGCATTACAATACATCTGTATTGTAATGCATTGCCTGTTAGTGTATGAAACTGAGTCATACACTAACAGGTTGCCTAGGAGACCCAACCTGAGGCTGGATCTCCTCGGCTCCCGTAGAGGGCAGGTCCCGATGCCGTGCAAGGCATTGGGCAGCCTCTGCACCACATCGGACTACCTTCTCACCCATCGGGGACTCGATGGGCTCCCTCAACCATAAACAACTTCTATGTCGCGGTCAGCGCAGACCGCGGCATAGAAGGGGTTAATCCGCAGCGATCGCCGATACGAGGGGGTCTCAGGACCCCCCTCGGCATTGTCACAGTGTGCCTGCTGAATGATTTCAGCAGGCACCCCCCTCCAACCACCGCCCGCTGCGATTCCGTGATCGGAAATACACAGAGCGTACCTGCACGCCCTGTGTCCTTAAGGACTTGGACATCAGGGCGTACAGGTAAGAGGCTAGATGATAAAAATAAAAAAATGAAGCAGAATCACCATGCAAATATGTCCCATTTATTGAAGAAACAATTATTTAGTGACACTGACTGTGGACTTTGGAATGTAAATTAAATTACACCATTAAAAAAATACAACTTGTCCTGAAAAAATAAGCCTCAGGACGGCGATACAGCCAGAAACTGCTGCGCGATTACCTGCCCCTATTTTACCTCTACTAGGCTCCAGGACTAGGCCAGAGTGTCTTTAGGGCCAGACACACATGAGTGCGTTGAATGCGATAAACTTGCATCATGTGTCAGTGAGTTCCCATTCTGTCCTCCACTCCTCTGATAGGATCGGACAGTATTATACTGATTTATAATGCTGTGTAACCCTGAAAGTCCTGAAAACTTTTGTATTACACTGACAGAAGTATATTGCTGTGCAATCCTGCCAGAGGAGCGGAAGGAGGCCAGAATGGACGTCTCACTGACAAACGCTGCGAGTTTGTCGCATTTAACTCTCCCGTGTGCGTCTGGCCTAACAGTACAGATGGAATACAGATGGGGTTATTAAGAAGAAACATCTTAGACTGTTTTGGGGAGGAAAATTGGGGCAGTCAGCAATGAATGACAGTTAAAAGTCACCCCTGCCACTTATCTCACTGTCACTCACTTAACATTAATGGGAAATGTAATCCTTATTAAACCACTCTGTACTTTTTTAGAACATACTAAATCAGCCAGCCCTAGGCTATGTCCCCGTGGCCATAAAATGCTCCAAGATGAGTTGAAGGAAGGTCACCACAGCCCACTAAATCGATTCAGACCTGTTTATGCCTAGTAACCCACTTGAAGGACTTGTAATGTAGATGAATAAAGCCAAAGACCAAAAAGTATTGTATTATATTATCACTGACTATGTCACCGCCAAAACCGGCGCTCCCACCAGGCGGGTTAGGGCCCCCAGACCGGACTCACTCACTTAGGGACAATCACAGTTCACAGACACACATTTTAGACTGGTCTGGACCGGACCACCAGGAGTCCAGGAGGACCCTGGTCCGGTCGGATGGTCTAGCCAGCCACGCTCACCTCAGCACAGCAGACAGTCGCACTCGCAGGCTCAGGATAGGAGGAGCCGAGGAGGGGAGCTCTCAGCCAGCCAGGAGAGGAGACGGAGTCAGTCAGTGTACCGCTGCAGTGGCTGCACACAGCTTCCTCTTTCGTTTTCCGACCTCGACTGAAGCCGCTCCCCCCCCTCCTCCTACTTAGCCTGCCCTGCACAGTGCGCGTCACGCAGGGCCTCGCCTCCGCTCCGCCCCATGTGAATCTGATTTCACTCAGTTAAAACTGTTAGCTGCGGGCCGCGTTCTCCTGGCTTGAGGGGGCCCCGTGGGCCCCCCTGACTTAGGGGCCCGGTCGCAATTGCGACCGCTGCGACCCCTATAGCTACGCCACTGTTCGGCATAAATACCACCTTTCAGCCGGACAAAAACCATTGCATGAGGTGGAATTTGTTCAGATGAAATTCGGCATTTATGCTGGAAAGAAGCAGGTATTCGGCCGGAGCCGATTATAGCCAATAGGGTTCCAGCGGTGATCTGTTGAAACCAGTAATGCCATATCCGGTGAACACCGGCAGGTCGTTCTCTGCCAGAAGACCCTGCCATAAACATTCACAGGAGATGTGAACACAGCTTTAGGGGCCATTGTTAAGTCCAGAGGGGACGGGGAGGGTTATAACGGGATCTTTTGCTTAATATTAGGGAAGCCAAATTGAACAGAAGTCCACAGCAGAGTCTATCTCTGTGTCAGGTGGAGTGGCTTCTAAGACTCCAGCACTGCAAAGCAACCGTACTAACCACAAAGCTACCATCCCGTCCTTCATGTGGAGCTATTCCATTGATACAGTCCAGTTTTCAGAGCCATCCAACCCCGAGTATTGATTGTAATAAGAGATCATTTATATATTTTCAGGTTACGCTCTCTCGTGCACAGACTGTTATTCTTCTTCTTCCACTACATGCTCAGGTAATAGCGTGACTTGCCCTTCTGGTTTTCAGTGTGGATCGAGATATCAAGAGACCACCATTGGTGAGTTATGATTAAATTTAATAATTTGTCCTTTTTTAATTACATTTATTTTCTGTTCTTTTATAGGAAATTCCTGTTGCAGAATAAGGCCTCATGCACACGGGTCCACAATACATGGACACCGGCCATGTGCCCCCCCTGCATCATGGATGCGGACCCAATCACTTGAATTGGTCCTCAATCCGGAAGGTGTTGCGGGACAGAGGCACGAAACCCCGCGGAAGCACCGCGCAGTGCTTCCGTGGGGTTTCTGTCTGTGCTTCCGCACTGCAAAAAAGTGGTGCATGCACTACTGCGGACCGACATATGAGGATCGAGGACCCAATTCAAGTGAATGAGCACAGAGCAGAGCAGGGGGCATTTTTGTGAGAACAGGTGTATTTTAGACTCAGGTGGACCATCCAAGAGCAGGGAGGATTGTCTCTGACTACCAATGCACAGTGAGGGATATTTATCAAACTGGTGTAAAGTAGAACTGCCCCCCCTAGCAACCAATCACATTCCACCTTTCATTTTCCAAAGGAGCTGTGAAAAATGAAAGGTGGAATCTGATTGGTTGCTATGGGCGACTAGGCCAGTTCTACTTTACACCAGTTTGATAAATCTCCCCCAATGTGCGTAGGCTAGTCCAAGACGCTTACTGCCATTGTACAGAAATAAAGAATGGGAACCAGAGAGATTAAAGGGTTCAACTGTTTTAACCCTACGTTATGCATTTGTTTCAAATTTAGTTAAGGACTCCAATTTCTCATGAACCAATGTCATACAATATTGTGAGATGCCAGAACAATCCTTGACAGAATAGAATGATAACGTACAGAATGATGTTCCAGCAGGAACTCTAAGGCCTCTTTCACACGGGCGTTGCGGAAAAATGTCCGGGTGCGTTGCGGGAACACCCGCGATTTTTCCGCGCGAGTGCAAAACCTTGTAATGCGTTTTGCACTCGCGTGAGAAAAATCGCGCGTGTTTGGTACCCAAACCCGAACTTCTTCACAGAAGTTCGGGCTTGGTATCGGTGTTCTGTAAATAGTATTATTTTCCCTTATAACATGGTTATAAGGGAAAATAATAGCATTCTGAATACAGAATGCTAAGTAAAACAGGGCTGGAGGGGGTTAAAAAAAATAAAAAATAATTTAACTCACCTTTATCCACTTGCTCGCGATGCCGGGCATCTCCGTCTGACTCTTTTACTGTCTAGGACCTGTGGAGAGCATTAACTATAGTTTAAGGACCTGGGATGACGTCACTCTGGTCATCACATGGTACGTCACATGATCTTTTACCATGGTGATTCACCATGGTAAAAGATCATGTGACGTACCATGTGATGACCAGAGTGACGTCATCCCAGGTCCTTAAACTATAGTTAATGCTCTCCACAGGTCCTAGACAGTAAAAGAGTCAGACGGAGATGCCCGGCATCGCGAGCAAGTGGATAAAGGTGAGTTAAATGACTTTTTTTTTTTTTTTAACCCCTCCAGCCCTGTTTTACTATGCATTCTGTATTCAGAATGCTATTATTTTCCCTTATAACCATGTTGGACCCATTAGGAGGAACCCAGGGCCAACCGCACCAGCATATGGTCTCACAAGGGGTCTGAGGATCTCATCTCGATACCTAATGGCAGTCAGGCTACCTCTGACGAGCACATGGAGGGCTGTGTGGCCCTCCAAAGAAATGCCACCCCACACCATTACTGACCCAATGCCAAACCAGTCATGCTGGAGGATGTTGCAGGCAGCAGAACGTTCTCCACGGCGTCTCCAGACTCTGTCACGTCTGTCACATGTGCTCAGTGTGAACCTGCTTTCATCTGTGAAGAGCACAGGGCGCCAGTGGCGAATTTGCCAATCTTGGTGTTCTCTGGCAAATGCCAAATGTCCTGCACGGTGTTGGGCTGTAAGCACAACCCCCACCTGTGGACGTTGGGTCCTCATATCACCCTCATGGAGTCTGTTTCTGACCGTTTGAGCAGACACATGCACATTTGTGGCCTGCTGGAGGTCATTTTGCAGGGCTCTGGCAGTGCTCCTCCTGTTCCTCCTTGCACAAAGGCGGAGGTAGCGGTCCTGTTGCTGGGTTGTTGCCCTCCTACGGCCTCCTCCACGTCTCCTGATGTACTGGCCTGTCTCCTGGTAGCACCTCCATGCTCTGGACACTACGCTGACAGACACAGCAAACCTTCTTGCCACAGCTCGCATTGATGTGCCATCCTGGATAAGCTGCACTACCTGAGCCACTTGTGTGGGTTGTAGACTCCGTCTCATGCTACCACTAGAGTGAAAGCACCGCCAGCATTCAAAAGTGACCAAAACATCAGCCAGGAAGCATAGGAACTGAGAAGTGGTCTGTGGTCACCACCTGCAGAACCACTCCTTTATTGGGGGTGTCTTGCTAATTGCCTATAATTTCCACCTGTTGTCTATCCCATTTGCACAACAGCATGTGAAATTGATTGTCACTCAGTGTTGCTTCCTAAGTGGACAGTTTGATTTCACAGAAGTGTGATTGACTTGGAGTTACATTGTGTTATTTAAGTGTTCCCTTTATTTTTTTGAGCAGTGTATAACTGCACTGCTGAACAGCAAACAGGCCCTTATTTTTTTCCACTTATACACGCCACAAGAGGCTTTACAGAATATAACTGCACCTCTGAACGGCAAATTTATATATTTTTTTTCCACTAATACACGCCACAAAAGGCTTTAGAACATATAACTGCACCGCTGAACGGCAAATATATATTTTTTCTACTAATACACACCAAAAAGGGCTTAAGAATATATAACTGCACTGCTGAATGGCAAACAGGCCCTTATTTTTTTCCACTTATACATGCCACAAAAGGCTTTAGGACATATAATTGCACCGCTGAACGGCAAATACAGTATATTTTTCTTTTGCTACTAATACACGCCAAAAAGGGCTGTAATTTTCAGGCTTCAACACACAATGGCTAATATACCCTTTTTTCCACTAATACACGCCAAAAAATGCTTTAGAACATATAACTGCACCGCACAAGGGCAAATAAGACATAGAAATATTTCCTTGTAATAAACCCTGTTAATGGCTGTATAAAACAGCACGTGCACCCCAATAACAAGAACGGTTTGCTGGAATTACAGAGCTGTATAATGGCAATTTGGCTCCGCAGTCAGTGCAGCAAGGTGTAACAGTATTGTTCCTATTAGCCAGGCTGTAAACCCCCAGATTGGACCCTGTTTTGCTTCAATACTGTGTAATAATTCCTCCCTATCCTTTCCCTACACTTCTACTAATCTTTCTCTGAACTTGTAAATAGTTTTTTCAGCACAATGAACTCTTTCCTAGCATTGTCACTAACGTCTCTTCCTGCACTAAGCACACTGAAAAATTGCAGAATCCAAAATGGACGGGCCCTGCTGAAGCCTGCAGAGCACCATCAGCTCTGCTGGACCTGGAAGCCCAAGCTACAAGCCTCAGGAGCCATGAGTAAAAGTTCCCTGGATAAATATAAAGAGAGAGAGTCAGACTACAGAAAGCTAAGTACAGAAGAAAGGAAAAGTTCCTATTTAATTCTGTCAGCACATCAGAGCCAGAGAGCAACTGATGTAGCAGAGCCGAGTGTGTTTGCCTGCCAGAATTCATGCCAAAGCCTGCTGGTAACCAATACACTACGTGCAGAATTATTAGGCAAATGAGTATTTTGACCACATCATCCTCTTTATGCATGTTGTCTTACTCCAAGCTGTATAGGCTCGAAAGCCTACTACCAATTAAGCATATTAGGTGATGTGCATCTCTGTAATGAGAAGGGGTGTGGTCTAATGACATCAACACCCTATATCAAGTGTGCATAATTATTAGGCAACTTCCTTTCCTTTGGCAAAATGGGTCAAAAGAAGGACTTGACAGGCTCAGAAAAGTCAAAAATAGTGAGATATCTAGCAGAGGGATGCAGCACTCTTAAAATTGCAAAGCTTCTGAAGCGTGATCATCGAACAATCAAGCGTTTCATTCAAAATAGTCAACAGGGTCGCAAGAAGCGTGTGGAAAAACCAAGGCGCAAAATAACTGCCCATGAACTGAGAAAAGTCAAGCGTGCAGCTGCCAAGATGCCACTTGCCACCAGTTTGGCCATATTTCAGAGCTGCAACATCACTGGAGTGCCCAAAAGCACAAGGTGTGCAATACTCAGAGACATGGCCAAGGTAAGAAAGGCTGAAAGACGACCACCACTGAACAAGACACACAAGCTGAAACGTCAAGACTGGGCCAAGAAATATCTCAAGGTTTTATGGACTGATGAAATGAGAGTGAGTCTTGATGGGCCAGATGGATGGGCCCGTGGCTGGATTGGTAAAGGGCAGAGAGCTCCAGTCCGACTCAGACGCCAGCAAGGTGGAGGTGGAGTACTGGTTTGGGCTGGTATCATCAAAGATGAGCTTGTGGGGCCTTTTCGGGTTGAGGATGGAGTCAAGCTCAACTCCCAGTCCTACTGCCAGTTTCTGGAAGACACCTTCTTCAAGCAGTGGTACAGGAAGAAGTCTGCATCCTTCAAGAAAAACATGATTTTCATGCAGGACAATGCTCCATCACACGCGTCCAAGTACTCCACAGCGTGGCTGGCAAGAAAGGGTATAAAAGAAGAAAATCTAATGACATGGCCTCCTTGTTCACCTGATCTGAACCCCATTGAGAACCTGTGGTCCATCATCAAATGTGAGATTTACAAGGAGGGAAAACAGTACACCTCTCTGAACAGTGTCTGGGAGGCTGTGGTTGCTGCTTCACGCAATGTTGATGGTGAACAGATCAAAACACTGACAGAATCCATGGATGGCAGGCTTTTGAGTGTCCTTGCAAAGAAAGGTGGCTATATTGGTCACTGATTTGTTTTTGTTTTGTTTTTGAATGTCAGAAATGTATATTTGTGAATGTTGAGATGTTATATTGGTTTCACTGGTAAAAATAAATAATTGAAATGGGTATATATTTGTTTTTTGTTAAGTTGCCTAATAATTATGCACAGTAATAGTCACCTGCACACACAGATATCCCCCTAAAATAGCTAAAACTAAAAACAAACTAAAAAATACTTCCAAAAATATTCAGCTTTGATATTAATGAGTTTTTTGGGTTCATTGAGAACATGGTTGTTGTTCAATAATAAAATGAATCCTCAAAAATACAACTTGCCTAATAATTCTGCACTCCCTGTATAAAGCTGGAAGATTGTTTCCTGATGGAAGTTTATTCAAGAAATGCTGTTATCAACTCCAATACAAGTCTGGACTCCATTTCTTTCATCATCCCTTCATCAACTATCCCTTGCACTGAAGAGGACGACAACACCTGGGGTTTCAGGATATCCAGGTAGGAGCACAGTGACACATGCACATTTAAAGGGACATTGTAGGCTACCCTTATACCACTCTGGCATTCCTACACCTGGTTACCACCAACACCATCCACTTAAGTGGACTCTGTCCCTTGTTGCTGAAATGCAACTGGCGTCACAACAAAAACTCTCACTTTAAGAGACCCCCGGCTGCGTTTCCTGTCCGCCTTACATGTCCTCACTCATGCAGTAGCCATTTTAGGAAAAAATGCGATTAGTTACCACGAAGCGTGAGGAAATTCGGATTCGGTGCGAATATAATTTTTTCAGAAATTTGGATCGAATTCCACTTCGTCAATTTCGATTCCCTCATCTCTAGTCTTCAATATAGGAAAATTGGAAAGACAAATGTATTAAACATGTGACAATTGATAAATGTGGAATAAAGTACGCCAACACAGACTATAGCAAAACAAATTTTAAATATTACCCTCAAGATAAATCCCCCCCCCCCCCATGGTTCATATTTCTAGACAATGAAAATTGCACCACTATTAGTATTTCTGCCCCACTATTCTGTACAATATGACACCTATAATATTAGAGAAAAGTATAATGAAGATACAGTATATTACGTAGTACGATGGACAAGGGCCAAGGATAACACCTGCTTGGAGTTTGTATGTTCTCCCCGTGTTTGCTTGGTTTCCTCCGGGTTCTCCGGTTTCCTTCCACACTCTAAAGACACGTTGATAGGGAACTTAGATGGTGAGCCCTAATAATGTCTGTAAAGGGATGCGAAATATGTCAGCGCTGTATAGGTAACATAATAACATAGTACAAGTAATAAAGAAGAAAATGATAGCGGCACTCACCCGGGTGTTGCAAAAAAAGGATCATTAATCCGGTATGGATACATACAAGGTAATAGCAGGCTGGGGCGGATGCAAGCGAGTATGCTGAGTGATCAGCTGGCGACGGCCATTTCGCGCACCTTGCGCTTCCTCTGGCCTCTGACCTCATCACGCTACTTGCATACTCCCCTTTATAGCAGGTGTCCAGCTGTCAAACAATCTCCGTCATAGGAGCAAATCAATAGTAAAGCTTAAAAGTAATAGCTGAAACGTTAAATACAAGTACCGGACATAACATAACCCCTGACAAACATAAACAATTGTTGCACTAGCTAATCTAGATAAGTGTTTCCTTATAGGTAGACACTTAACTCGTTGCGGTCATTCAATCCTAATAATCCCATCGCATTAGTGAGAATGATCCAGTCAGCCTCCCTCTGCATTAAGAGGCGATCCCTGTCCCTACCAGCAGGTGGGGCAGGTACATGTTCCAAGGCTACAAATTGTAGGCATTCCACATTACCATTATGTAAGTTCACCACGTGCCCAATCAATCTGGGACATCCTTTTCCCGACTTGACGGAGTTAATATGCTCTCTAAATCTTTCACACATAGGGCGGATCGTCTTCCCTATGTAAAAAGATCCACAGGAGCACAATACCAGGTAAACTACATATTTGGTTTTGCACGTGGTGAACTGCATGAGTTCATGTTCAATGCCAGCAAAAAAGACAAACCTCCCTTTTATTATATGTTTGCAAAAAGAGCAATTGCCACATCTGTGGCTACCTGTTGGGGTACTTTCAGTCAGCCAATTTTTTGTCCTAGTGACTTTTAATCTACTTCTCACTATTTTATCCCTAATTGTGTGACACCTTTTGAAGGTGATGAGCGGTTTATTTTCCACTACGTCCTGTAGTCCCTCCTCATTCCTGAGGATCTCCCAGTTCTTATGTATGGCCTGCTTAATTATATCCGCCAAAGGGCTGTACTTGAAGCAAAAGCAAATCTCTCCATATTCTTTTTGGATTTTTCTCTTTGTTTCTGCCTTCAAGTAATTCTCTCTGAGTAAATTGACCTGCCTTAGTTAATGCCAAGTCTAGAGAATGTTCAGGGTAACCCCTCTCAAGTAATCTGTTCTGTACGACGGGCTTTAAATTGGCCATAGGGCACTGCTTGTTTTACGCTACGTGGATAACTGTCATGGTGCAGCAGGGAATTGGTGGCCGTGGGCTTACGATAGCCCTTAGTGGCTTGTGTTAGTGACCATGACATCAAGGAATTCTAATGATTCACCTCCAAAATTCATAGTGAATATCATGTTCATGTCATTGTGGTCATTAAGGAAACACTCAAACTCTTCACATAACTGCCTAGGGCCCTGCCACACCATGAATGTTTCATACGGTCTGCTCAGCTGTAAGCCCTCTCTCCAATGTTTCATACGGTCTGCTCAGCTGTAGACCCTCACCTCCAATGTTTCATACATATGCTCAGCTGTAGGCCCTCACTCCAATGTTTTATGGGGTTTGCACACTATAAGGCTCTCACTACAATTTTTTTTGGGGTTCACTTACCTGTAGGCCCTCACCTCCAATGTTTCATACGGTCTGCTCAGCTGTAGGTCCTCACTCCAATGTTTCATACGGTCTGCTCAGCTGTAGGCTCTCACCTCCAATGATTCATACGTCTGCTCAGCTGTAGGCCCTCACTACAATGTGTCGGGATTCGAACCCATGACCAGCCACATCCCAGGCGGTAGCCCTGCTTACTAGGCTACCGTCCTCTCTGGACATTCCTCCCTGAAACCTATTATGTAACCTCAGTCTTGCCAAGACTTGCTCATCACCCTTGATTCCCCACACCTGGTACTTCCCTATATAAGTCCAGCCCCTTGCACTCTAGCTTGCTGATTATTGAGCGCCTGAGCCTTGATCAAGCGTCTCCTCATCTGCTGCTCTTGCTACTACTGGAAGTCCACTGCTGACCAGGAATTGCCTACCGACTACTCTTCTGCTTTGTCCCTACCTACTGAACTGCTACCACCGTTGCCATCCGGATTGTCTGACCTTGCTTACTGCCGCCTGCCTACCGACTACGCCTCTGCCAGACTTCCTGCAGCTACTACCTGCCTGTGGTCCTTGCCACTGGGCTCCACTCCTACCTCCAGCCAGCGGTCCTCTGACTCAGGTGAGCCTGTAGGACTGTTACACAATGTTTTATTGGGTTTGCACACCATAAGGCCCTCACTACAATGTTTTATGGGGTTTGCTCAACTTCAGGTCCTTAACTCCAATGTTTCATAAGGTCTGCTCAGCTGTATGCATTCACCTCCAATGTTTAATACGTCTGCTCAGCTGTAGGCCCCCACTACAATGTTTTATGGGGTTTGCACACCATAAGGCCATCACTACAATGTTTTATGGGGTTCGCTCACCTGTAGTCCCTCACCTCCAATGTTTCATAAGGTCTGCTCAGCTGTAGGCCCTCACTCCAATGTTTTATGGGGTTTGCTCACCTTCAGGCCCTCACCTCCAATGTTTCATACGGTCTGCTCAGCTGTAGGCCCTCACTAAAAAATGTTTTATGGGGTTTGCACACCATAAGGCCCTCACAACAATGTTTTATGGGGTTCGCTTACCTGTAGGCCCTCACCTCCAATGTTTCATATTGTTTGCTAAGCTGTAGGCCCTCACTCCAATGTTTCATACGGTCTGCTCGGCTGTAAACCCTCACCTCCAATGTTTCATACATATGCTCAGCTGTAGGCCCTCACTACAATGTTTTATGGGGTTTGCACACCATAAGGCCATCACTACAATGTTTTATGGGGTTCGCTCACCTGTAGGCCTTCACCTCTAATGTTTCATACGTCTACTTAGCTGTAGGACCTCTCTACAATGTTTTATGGTGTTTTACTCACCTTCAGGCCCTTAACTGCAATGTTTCATACGGTCTGCTCAGCTGTAGGCCCTCACTACAATGTTTTATGGGGTTTTCTCACCATAAGGACCTCACCTCTAATGTTTCATACGTCTGCTCAGCTGTAGGCCCTCGCTAAAAAATGTTTCATGGGGTTTGCACACCATAAGGCCCTCACTACAATGTTTTATGGGGTTTGCTCACCTGTAGTCCCTCACCTCCAATGTTTCATATGGTTTGCTAAGCTGTAGGCCCTCACCTCCAATGTTTCATACATATGCTCAGCTGTAGGCCCTCACTCCAATGTTTTATGGGGTTTGCAAAACTTCAGGCCTTTAACTCCAATGTTTCATACTGTCTGCTCAGCTGTAGGCCCTCACTACAATGTTTTATGTGGTTTGCTCACCATAAGGCCCTCACTACAATGTTTTATGGGGTTTGCTCACCTCCCCTCCAATGTTTCATACGGTCTGCTCAGCTGTAGTCTCTCACTCCAATGTTTCATAAGTCTGCTTAGCTGTAGGACCTCACTACAATGTTTTATGGGGTTGCTCACCTTCAGGCCCTTAACTACAATGTTTCATAAGGTCTGCTCATCTGTATGCATTCACTTTCAATGTTTCATACGGTCTGCTTAGCTGTAAGCCCTCACCTCCAATGTTTCTTACGACTGCTCAGCTGTAGGCCCTCACTACAATGTTTTTATGGGGTTCGCTCACCTGTAGGCCCTCACCTCCAATGTTTCATACGGTCTGCTCAGCTGTAGGCACTCATTCCAATGTTTTATGGAGTTTGCTCACCTTCAGGCCCTTAACTCCAATGTTTCATAAGGTCTTCTCAGCCGTAGGTATTCACCTCCAATGTTTCATACAGTCTGCTTGTAACATCCTGAAGTATGTCACTAAACTTCTGTTACCCTGCTTCATAAAGTTAAGTGTATATGCGTACTTCCATCTTGTGTGATCCAACATTGCATTGTCCTGTTGTACATTTTTATGCCTGTTTCATATTAATTCTGTAATTTCCAATGTACACCAGCAGGTGACAGCAGTATGCAGCAGGTCATAGTTAGTATCTAGCCTGGAACAGTTCATTCCAGTCTAGTATCCCCTACATGAGCAGAAGTGGGATGTCCCATGCCATGCTTTATGAGGAGGAGAAAGAAGTTAGTCAGAGTGTGAGCCACCCCCCTGCTGGGGTAGGCTGTGTTAGTCGGAGCTCCCAGAAACAGGGACCCCAACCTAGGATCCAAGCCTCGGCTGAGGTCCAAGATCAACCTTCCCAGCCTGAGTCCCTTACCTCAGCTGGTGGACAAAGAAAGCAGCCCTTCACAGATGTATAGATCTCCAGGAAGAAACCATTATACCATGCGAGCAGTCCTGTAAGTAAAGATCCTAAGACAAAGAGAAGATAATTACCTCCCCAGCTAGTCCAAACTAAGCAGACTAAAGACAGAGCAGAAGATAGATACCTGCCATATTCTAATAGGCATATGATCAGATGCAGAATACATATAAATTCCTGTGACATATTGCCAAAACCTGCTGGGACCTTAGACTAAAGCTGTAACTTGTATGGATCAAAGCTGCATATCATATCACCAAGTAAAGACAAGTTGGACCCTATTATCTGTGTGGAATCCCATCATTCCTCAATTACTCCTATTAACAACACTCAATTTGTTGCATGTGAGCCGGGATACAGGAGTCCAGCCGTACTACAGGTAGGAGACACCATTGACATTACCATATCTGCTATACAGAGACAATATCCCCCTCTGGCATTCCTCACCTGGTACCTGAGCTCATAACCTCTTAAAGGGCCCTGCTACAGTACCTGCGCAAGCTGCAACTGGCGTCACAAACTTATACACATATAAACTGACCCACTGCATAGCATTCCCACTTGAGTGGGTTATTGGCTATTCACTCGGGGGCCCCTATTGTACTGCTTTGACCACCTTTACCCTAACTCTCCCAATAAGACACAGAGACCAGAGTTGGATAATAATGGCCACAGCAGCCGTTTATTAACATAAATACAACAAACCATAAATCATATTACAGTTTCTTACCCATGACGAGGGAGGTCCTTGAAGCCCCAAATTCGTTAAAACACAAGTCACCAAAAAACTGGCACATCCGTCTTGCCTCCAGCCGTAAAGCACCAGCTCGGAGACCACCTGACGGACGCCTTTTATCCGAGCCAACTGTCCAACCATGGGAGTCCAGCCCCACCATTGAGGCCCTCCCATTCACCTGAAGCATCCTTACCACCAACTTCGAGGACCTCCCACCGCCACGACTGCCGCGACATAACATACACGTACAACACATAACAACCCATGCCCCAGCCCAAACCGCCACCTTTCCCCTAAGGCCTTCAGCAAGGGAGGGAGGGTGGGAGTTTGCTTCTTCTCCTAGATTTTAAAATCTAAAATGGCTCCTACACTCCTCCCCTTAATATAACCTCCCTATACCACCCACTTCTAACTCCACCCACCGCAATTCCTACAGCTACTTAACCTTATCACCGCTGGCCCCCCTCCTGCCAAAACCCCTCATGACGGCCTCCCCTAACTGTCGCCCAGTACGGCCTCACTTGAGTGGGTTATTGGCTATTCACTCGGGGGCCCCTATTGTACTGCTTTGACCACCTTTACCCTAACTCTCCCAATAAGACACAGAGACCAGAGTTGGATAATAATGGCCACAGCAGCCGTTTATTAACATAAATACAACAAACCATAAATCATATTACAGTTTCTTACCCATGACGAGGGAGGTCCTTGAAGCCCCAAATTCGTTAAAACACAAGTCACCAAAAAACTGGCACATCCGTCTTGCCTCCAGCCGTAAAGCACCAGCTCGGAGACCACCTGACGGACGCCTTTTATCCGAGCCAACTGTCCAACCATGGGAGTCCAGCCCCACCATTGAGGCCCTCCCATTCACCTGAAGCATCCTTACCACCAACTTCGAGGACCTCCCACCGCCAACAACGCGCAACCTGACTCAACACCCTCAGAATTGCGCGTTCCTCCACACACCCAATGCTCGCTCGATTCCTCCTTGAAGCCCCAATGACCACAAATCAATACCAACGGCATTCAAATGGACACCATCGGCCCTCCAAAACGCCCCCACTCCAGGCTCCAGCTCCGAATGCCGCACTGCCACCGCCCCATTCCTGGCCATAAACTTACCCAATGCCCTATTAACCTTTATCCTTGCCTTATTGAGTCTCTCAACTGAACGCGCCCCACGCCATACCTGCCTAGGCACGATGTCTGACCACACCGTGACCATGCCCGGGAATAACGACCACAAACGTAACAGGTCAAACTTAATATCCCTTAACAGCTCTCTAACAGGCCGCCCCCCCAAATCATTCCCCCCCACATGTAGCACCAAGACATCCGGCGCTCTACTCAAACGTACATAACGATGTACCTCCCTTAACACCCCTTGCCACAACATACCTCTCATCCCCAACCATCTGATAACCGCGACGTCCCTGCCAAACCCCAGCTGCCGACCCTCATGACGAACATCGGCCCTCAAAGCACCCCAGAACACGAACGAGTGCCCCATGATCCAAACCAACGCGGAACCGGAATCTGAAAAATAAGACAAGGCAAACACAAGACACATCAGTCAATGCCCTCTTACAACATTCCCACCCGCACATAGGACCTAAACCTAACAGATTCCCATCTACCAATCCTCTTGATTACCTCGTCACTCATGCCCCACCTGGCCGCCTCCGTAGCCGCCCCTATCCTGAACGAGTGCCCCGCAAAGTCCCCCGCTGTAATACCCAACTCCTGCAAACAACGCCTGAACACTGCCAGAAATTGGTACCGGGACAAATACGAACCATCCCTGTGCCTCAACAGCGGACCTAATTCAGCGCCACCCAAAGCTGTATACTCCCCAACACACCGAACCGGACACATCGCACAACCAGGCACCTCAAACAACCTCACAAAGCTCCCCTTACCTAACTTGTCAGTCTTAGACCTACGAATTTTTATCACCACCCTATCATCCAACAACCCCACATCCTCCTTCAGCAGCCCGCCACCAACAGCCCGCACACTTTGACATACCAACTCGCCAATCCGAAACGCTCCAAAAAACGCCAAAGAAAAAGCTGCTCTAAATAGCTTCACCTCCCAACCTGAACTACCAACCAATTCCAACTGCGTGCCTAATCTTAATAACAAATCAAACGAGACTGGTCTCCTCTTATCTCTGACCGTCTGACCGCGCCGCCAACCCCTTAACACCTGCCTCACTAAAAACGTCTTGGTCACATCTGCCAAACCCCTCAATTTGAAACCAAAGGCCAGCCCAGCAATCCATTTATTCAACTTTGACACCGACCACTCCAGCTCCCTCACATGCCCTAAAAACAACAATAACGGAATATCCCCCTCATCAACATGCGCCCCCAACTCCCCACACCAATCCAGCCACTCCCCCCACACTTTACCGTACGCCAACCATGTTCCGGTACTCATTGAGTCCCGAAGGAGACCGTCTATGATACCTCCAACATCTCCCACATGGACTCCGGACATTCCACTCCCTCGGCATCCGCTCCTGGCGCCAGCTGCCGAAACCGCTCCAGCTGAGAACGAGAAAGGGCATCCGCAATATTATTAAAAATACCTGGCACATGTACTGCTACCACCCAAACATTACGCGACAAACAGACCAAAACCAAATGCTGTAACAATCGAATAACCGGCGGTGAAGACGCCGTCATACCATTAATGGCCTGAACCACCCCCAAATTATCACAGTGAAAACGGATTTTTTTATCTCTAAACCGATCCCCCCACAACACCATGGCTAATACAATTGGAAAAAGCTCTAACAATGCCAAATTCCGAACCCATCCCCTCTCCACCCAGCTAATCGGCCACCTACCAGCACACCATTGCCCATGACAGTACACCCCAAATCCCGAACCGCCCGCCGCATCCGAAAACAACTCAAAGTCAAAATTATCCACAGCCGCCCCCAAAACCAAAGTCCGACCGTTAAACTGCTGCAAAAATTCCCCCCACACCGCCAAATCCCCTTTTAATTCCTTCCCCAACCTTATAAAATGATGCGGGGCCGTAACTCCTGCAGTAGCCCCCGCCAACCGCCGACAAAAAATTCTCCCCATTGGCATAATCCGACATGCAAAATTGAGTTTCCCAAGCAGCGATTGCAAGTCCCTCAACCTGATCTTAGCCGATATCCTAGCCCTCTCCACCACTAAACGTAAATCCTGCAATTTATCCTCAGGCAACCGACATTCCATCCTTTCCGTGTTGATAACAATACCCAAAAAACTCAATTCCGTAGTGGGACCCACCGTTTTTTCCTCAGCCAACGGGACCCCAAATAAACCAAAAACCGACTCCAAAGTGCTAAGTAACAACGAACAGACCCTAGACCCCGCCGGACCCAAACAAAGAAAATCATCCAAATAATGAATAATGGATGAACAACCCGACACGTCCCTAACCACCCACTCCAAAAAGGAACTGAATGCTTCAAAATATGCGCATGACACTGAACACCCCATTGGTAAACACCTATCCACGAAATAACCCCCCTCCCAATAACAACCCAACAAATGCAAGCTATCCGGATTAACAGGCAACAACCGAAACGCAGCCTCAATATCCGTTTTTGCCAACAACGCCCCCACCCCCAGTTTTCTCACCCACTCTACAGCCGCATCAAATGAAGTATAAACCACTGAACATAATTCAGGGTCAATACCTTCATTGACCGACGCACCTTTAGGATAGGACAAATGATGAATTAACCGAAACTTGTTCGGCTCCTTCTTGGGTACAATCCCCAAAGGTGATATCCTCAAATTGACCAAAGGTGGACTCAAAAAGGGGCCATCCATGCGCCCCAAAGATACCTCCTTCGCCAATTTTTCAGACACCACCCCGGGATGCTCAAGTGCCGAACGCAAATTTTTTTTTTTTTTTTTTTTTTTTCCCCGCAACCACCGGTACTGGAAACGAGGGGATACCAAAACCTTCCGTAAAACCGACCCTCAAAAATTCCGCCATCCCTTGATCCGGATATCTATTTAGGAAGGGGCCCATCTCTGCTACCCGCACCGGTGTCCGCCCCTTTTCCACCTGCCTCACCCCCCTTTTGCCTACCCCCTCTAAAACAACGACTGAATCCATGATTCCCGCCGCATGCGGAACATTCATGTTTAAAACGACACTTTGCCCCAAACCTGCAGTTGCCCTCGTTAAAGAGGAAGCAAAGCCCTTTTGCCGACGCCGCTGAGAAAGCTGCCTGTCCTGATCCCCCTGACTCCCCCCGAAAGGACTGCACCGCACGCACCGGAGCCATCACCCGCATCCATAACCCTATGTCTTTATGATCCCATCTAATTGTACTACGCACCGCCATCCTCTGCCGGAACTGCTCGTCGTACCGCAACCAACCCGTCCCCCCGTACACACGAAACGCTTCCCCAATCGCATCCATATAGCAGAAAAGCGCCGAACAACACTCCGGCTTCTTTTCTCCTACCACACTGGCTAAAATAGCAAATGCCTGCAGCCAATTAGAAAATGTCCGTGGAATAAGACGAAACCTCCGTTTCTCCTCATCCTCCTTCTTACCCTCCTCCTTCTTACCCCTATCTAAATTAAACCTCTCCAGGGGGAGCAAGGAAAATATTTCCACATACTCCCCCTTCCAAATGCGCTCCCGCACTTCCATTTTTAAGTGCGCCCCCAAAGGACCCTCAAAGCAGACATACACTTCCCCCCGCGCTGTGTCGTCCACTTTTGGCCTATCATCCTCCCCCCCAACCTGCGTCTGCACGGACACAGAGTCTCCCACCCTGCTCGTCACACTAGCCGGACCACCACTCACCCCAGCCCCCACTCCCCATGCAGGCACAGGTGACATTCCTGCCCCCCCAAAACCAGCCACCCACCCCGCCAAACTCTGAAAAAGCTGCCCCAATCCCTTACCCAAATCACCTTGTGGCCCCCCACCTCCCCCTTGGCCACCCGTCCACGCATTAATGATACCACAGTTAGCCTCACCAAGCTGCCGGGGGGCTGTGAACCCCGCAGCCGAAGGTCCTGCTTCCTGATGATCTTCCTCCTCAGCACGAACCTCTTCTTCTTGCGCCACCAACATCCCAGCACCTGGCCTGCTGGATGTGCCATGCTCTTCTCCCCTCACACGATGGGCGGAGCCTCCGCCATGTCGCCCAACTGTCTCCTGTGGCCTGTGCGCCACCGCCATCTCACTGCCCACAGCCACGACCGCCTGCTGCTCTCTCCCACGCCGGGCGGCCTCCCCCGGACTGGGGGCACCCGCCGCACCTGGTCCCGCATCCACCGCTCTTACTGCCGGAGGCGGGGGAGGGATCCGCCCGCCTGTTCTAGGGCTCCGCCGTGCATATTGATTCCTCCCACGTCGGGAGGGTCTGGCAGCAGGCACACCACCATCCTCCCTCAGTGAAGGGTCCCCGAGGGGGCTCTGCACCCGGCGCCGAGCTCTGGGGGTCGCCTCAGGACTAAGGCGCGCCGGCGGCCGTACCCGCCGCGGCCGTCTACCAGTTGGCGGTGAGCTGACACTACTCACCGCCGCCCCCTGCAACACACCAGCCACCTGGTCCTGCAGCCATTCGGGTCCCCGGGTCTCCGCCGCTGCCCGCAACTGCTCAATCAAAGCCTCAACCTCCATCACGCAAGTTTGCTTCTTCTCCTAGATTTTAAAATCTAAAATGGCTCCTACACTCCTCCCCTTAATATAACCTCCCTATACCACCCACTTCTAACTCCACCCACCGCAATTCCTACAGCTACTTAACCTTATCACCGCTGGCCCCCCTCCTGCCAAAACCCCTCATGACGGCCTCCCCTAACTGTCGCCCAGTACGGCCTCACTGACCCAGTGTCCTGCTCATTGCATGCTCAGCTGTAGGCCCTCACTACAATGTTTTATGGGGTTTGCTCACCTTCAGGCCCTTAACTCCAATGTTTCATACTGTCTGCTCAGCTGTAGGCATTCACCTCCAATGTTTCATACGGTCTGCTCAGCTGTAGGCCCTCACTACAATGTTTTATGGGGTTTGCTCACCATAAGGCCCTCACTACAATGTTTTATGGGGTTTGCTCACCTTCAGGCCCTTAACTCCAATGTTTCATACTGTCTGCTCAGCTGTAGGCATTCACCTCCAATGTTTCATACGGTCTGCTCAGCTGTAGGCCCTCACTACAATGTTTTATGGGGTTTGCTCACCATAAGGCCCTCACTACAATGTTTTATTGGGTTTGCTCCCCTGTAGGCCCTCCCCTCCAATATTTCATACGGTCTGCTCAGCTGTAGGCTCACTCCATTGTTTCATACATCTGCTCACCTGTAAACCCTCACCTCCAATGTTTCATACATATGCTCAGCTGTAGGCCCTCACTCCAATGTTTTATGGGGTTTGCTCAACTTCAGGCCCTTAACTCCAATGTTTCATACTTTCTGCTCAGCTGTATGCATTCACCTCCAATGTTTCATACGGTCTGCTCAGCTGTAGGCCCTCACTCCTTCGTTTCATACGCTCTGCTCAGCTATAGGCCCTCACCTCCAATGTTTCAAACGTCTGCTCAGCTGTAGGCTCTTACTTCAATGTTTCATTTGGTATGCTCGCCTGTAGGCCCTCACTCCTATGTTTCATACGGTCTTCTCAGCTGTACACCCTTAT